>NC_056739.1:1965235694-1965415694 GCF_019279795.1 Protopterus annectens
GGCAATATGCAGGGAACTACCAACATAGTGGTTGTTGCCTAGCTGAGTGTATTTGTGTATGAGACATGGGTAGAGAGTGTTCTCTGGGTAATACAAGGGTTGCCTATAATATTCGCCAGGCCTTGATGTCACATGTAGGGGTATGAATTGTCTACCCCAACCTCTCTGCTGTTTGGCATCTGTTATCCTTGTAAGGTGGACATTGTGACATATAATAGGCCCACCATATAAGAAATTTGCAAAACCCACTCCACGATGAGCCCAGTTGTTATGCACTCACAGCTACCTCCACACAGGATATGAATGACACACACACACACACACACACACACACACACACACACACACACACACACACACACACACACACACTAAGTCTCACAGTTGCCATGTCTGGGATTAGAACTTCTACCTAACTAGCACATCACTCTACAGCATTATGCAGTCATAGCATGTGCCACAGAGATTACTGGGCTACTCCTTTCCCAAAAGTGTATTTCAAAGTGAATGACATCAGCAGGCTTGCCAAAGAAGGGCAATTGAGGTTTTAGTGACTGTGAATGGCCTCAAAAGCATTGCTCCCTCCACAGACAAACACATCTACACTTGCCATGTCTAGGAATAGAACTTCTTCCTAACTTGTATATCACACTACAGCATTACACAGTTATAGGACGCAACACAGAGCTTACTGGGCTACTCCTTCCCCAAAGGTGTATTTAAAAGTGAATGACATCAGCAGCCCTGCCAAAGTAGGGCACTTGAAACTGTAGTGTGTGTGACTGGCCTAAAAAGCATTGATCCCTACATAGCCAAACACACACACAGTTGCCACCTCTGGGATTAGAGATCCTACCTAACTAGTACAGCACACTACAGCAGTACTCAGTTATAGGACATGCCACAGAGATTACTGGGCTACTACTTGCCCAAAGATGAAGAGGTGAAGACATCAGCAGGCTTGCCATAGAAGGGCAATGTGGAGTGCAGTGTGTGTGCATGGGCCTTAACCCATTCATCTAGAGGCACAATCATGCCATTCTGGAGGGGAATCTGCAGACACTTGCTGCTGGGTCTGTGCAAATGGTTCAGCACCTTGGTACAGTGGTGGCATGCTTGTACATCCATTGACATGACAGTATGGCCATATCCTGCTGTGGCCATAACTCACAGCTGTATAGATTCACACAGGTTATCCAGAGGCAGGGGTCATAATTCTGGACATTACCCCTTCACATTGTGGTTTACGAGCAGATTTGTAGCCACCCATTCTTGTGTTTGCAGTCAGGGATAGTATGTGCATGTGGCTGAGTTTTGGACTTCACACACTCCATGCCGCCCATGCTCCTACCTGGGGCCTCTATTATTCTATCCTCTTCCATACATTATGGAAACATTATCTGATATGTTCCCTATAGTTATCACCTCATCCCAGCAGTAATTTGGTGTTGGTCCACAGTTCATGCAGTAGGACATGGTGGACATGTTACTGTAGTTTGTCCACATGGCCTTTCATTTGGGTTCTGTGGACTATGTTATGTTGTTATTTGGGAATCCATGACATTACATACATTGGCAGTATGGGTGAGACACAGACCTTTGGCAGAGGGCTGTAGGCCAATTGGTAGTGATGCAGGCCAGCTGTAGCAGGCCATTGCATTCTGTCACTCCTACAGTCCCAGACTGCAATACACTATATTCCCCTACGGTGACATGGTAGGTGTGCAAGGTGTTCATGCCAATACTTTCTGTCATTATTGATGCAGTGGTGTGGATGCTGGCAGGGTGCTGTTTATAGCTAGGGACACACCTGCATGGGATACCTGTTCTGCATGATGCATTCTTTTAGCTATTGCCATACAGAGGTGGGGGTCATATTGTACTCATTCCCAACAGCAGGGATAAGACTGGAGAGGTACCTGTGGGTGGTGGTGGGGTGAGCTGGGTGAATGTGTGCTATGGACACTACTTGCATCTGACTCACAGATATGCATGGGGCATTTCGCTTATGCTGGCTTGTGCAGGGGCATCAGCTGTTTCTCAATACTTCATTCCTATGACCTTTGTGGTCTGCCAGTGTTTGGCCAGATGACATCAGTATTCCCTACTACAAGCTCAAATAATGTGCTGCTAACCTGTATGTACAATTCCAAGGGTGTGTCCATTTGACAGTTACATATTATACACTGTGTGTCTGGGGTCCTTCCCCCTGTGTACTGTTTGTATGCCTTGGCCCACATTCATGCCATGTCCATCTTTCAGATGACGACACATATTACTTCCAAACATTTACTATGGCTTACTGCTTGAATGTGTTTTGCTGGGAAGCATTGTGTTTGGCACTGCAGATGTGAGAACTTGGCCCTGTCATTGGCAGTACTAGGCAATGGCCACCAGGACAAACCTCATCATGCATGCATACTGACCATTCTCACACAATATACGACACACACCAACCTAACACACACGTTCCTGCATATTGTATACATGCTACAATCTATCCTGCTACCTTGACCAGCTCAGGTAATCTGTGCTCCACTGTTATTATACCTACATATACATGTTACTACATTTCTACATAGGATTGGGGGGGGGGCACACCTGTCTGTTACTACATTTCTACATAGGATTGGGGGGCACACCTGACTGTTACTGGATTTCTATATAGGATTGGGGGGGCACAACTGACTGTTACTACATTTCTACATAGGATGGGGGGACACACCTGACTGTTACTACATTTCTACATAGGATTGAGGGGCACACATGACTGTTACTACATTTCTACATTGGACTAGGGGGCACACCTGACTGTTACTACATTTCTACATAGTATTAGGGGGACACAACTGACAGTTACTACATTTCTACATAGGATTGGAGGGGTACACCTGACACTTGTACAAATTTGCTATGACTGTACTGGTATTTCAGGTACTCCATTTCATTATGTATTCTGACCTATCATGTTAACTAGAGGCATATCAGTGTACTACAGGTCTTAGGTATGATTGACCTACATTTCAGTTTCTGACTTCTTACCCTTCAGAACTAACATCCCACTGCCTGACCTGTTGTAGTCTGTCTGTGTAGGTCTGGGGGGATGGTCTCCATAGCCATCACTCAGTGGCCTTAGCACAGCCTTTGTTTGTGTTTGTCTACACCTGTCCTGCTGGCTGAGACTGTTGTTGAGTATGTGAGCCTCCCTGACTGGCATGTGTGTGTCCTATGGACACGCATGTGGCCCAGCACATTTCCTGCAGTGAGTTTTGTCACCTTGTCTAGTACTGGCTACTATGGTGACACCAGTATTTGTTACAGATCTCATGCTGCCACTATAAGTGTCTACTATCTGCTGGCATCCCATTCAGCCACCTGATTCCTTTGCATGCTCACATCCATACCATAGATACAAGTAACAAAACATACTACTCCATTTGGCAATTGGTAGGAAGAGTGACTTATCTTGTGGCTGTGCCAGTATTGAGGATGGTGCTGGAGGGCTGACTATGTCAGATGCACATAGTACACTCCCTATCCATGATTACTCGGGTACTAACTGAGTACATTTCTGCAGACTACACTAGTCCTGCATGGCCTGCTGCCAGCTTACTGGATCACAAATTCACCTCATTTGCATGGTTTTCATCTGCAAATGGGGTAATTTGCATACAGATGCTGTGTCCATGCAGAAATAGTGCAGGAGCACTCGTGCACATCCCGGGACCTTATTCCTGGATCGCATGGTGGCCATATTGCCTCCAGCAGCTCCTGCACTATTCCTGCACGCTGTGCAGAGCTTGCTGAAGCTGTGGGAATCTCTTTTCAACTTAGAATATTATGTGTAACATGTGAATATCAGCATTTGTTAAACCTTTAGTCAAACAAGTCACAAGATTCTTTCGACAGGATCTACTTTTCACAAAGCCAAACTACTGGTGGTCAAGTCTGATAAGATATTTAATATCATAGTTAATTATGTCACTTATGATATGTTCCATGGCTTTGAATAGAAGGCTCATAGGCTGATAGTTCTTTAATTCCCAGGTGAATCTTAATATTTTCATATAAAGCAGATGAAGTTGTTCTGCATGTTTAGTTTATATAATTAAAATAATGAAAAATAAATAAAGTAATTATATAACAAAAGAAAAGAAAATTCTGGGGTATATGCAGATCTGAATGGATAGGTGGTAATGCCTTATCATTTGTAAAAGAACACCTAAAATCCATAGCCAGGAAATCAACTTGAATAAAAATTTCTTATACAATAATTTATATCAATGGTACTGAATATAATATTATAGATATTGAGTGTATACAATCTGTAACATCTCCAGAGTACAGTGATTTCCTTATTGAAGTACAGGATATAAAATGGGGCCTTTAACTATGTAAAAACTGTTTGAGTAAACTACTTAGCATCAAATTCATATGCAAACATATTAATCAGCTTAGTTAATCAAAACAGTTTGGAACAAATCATATGTAATATAAGCAGAGATAGCAATATCTAAGAGTTAATCTAACAATCTAATATTGTTGAGAAACCTGGAATTTTCTGCTCACTGTCCATGTTAATACCTTCTTTAATAAACACAGATCGATATTCTATCTTTAACTTTGAATTAAATTCTGACTTAGTTATCATCCTTCCAAAACTTTATAAGTGGAAACTATTATGGAATTAATGACCATCTTATGAAACTTGCCTGTTTGCTATTCTCAATGATCCAAATAAGTCTGATGAAGATGCTATTAATGAGTTCTGTGACATTATTAACTTCTGAATAAATGAATCAGTAAAACACAAAATACAAGTAAAGTCAATAAACACCCTTTGGTGGAATCACAACAGTAATAAGACATAGAACAGAAAAGGCAGCAGTGTCTAAGTTTTAGAAACTACCAGGGTCATAAAAAAATTTAAAGTATAACACAGAAACTACTTACTTTTTTTTTCAAATTTTTCCAACTATAACTATGAACTAATTTTGATTTCCTTGATTTAAAACAATAATAATGTGTTATTTTGTTACAGCAGAAAACTGGAAGGAAGCATTTTTGAATGTACCATTCTATTAATAAGCAATGAAGTGATCACTTAACAACAGATACAGTGAATACAGGTTGTTCTTGTGTTAATTTGAATGACTATACTTTGAGTTACATTTCACCAATTTTCTTATGTCATAAAATGTAAGTCAAATCTACAATAGCAACAACATGATCTCTGTTTCTATAAGGATATTCCATATTTGGTTCTGCTTGAAATTCTGTACCTAGAACACTCAGCTGGGGAGAACTAACAGCAGAAATGTTAACAAATAAAGCAATAATGGTGTTCAACAAAAACAACATACTAGAATAATGAAACATTACTAACAACAAACCTGAAGGACTTGTATATTAAGTTACAACAATAAAAACTGAAAAATAACTCAAAGTTAGTGCTTTTATTCATTCTTAAAACTTAAAAAGAGACTTCATTAAATAAACTGCTTTTAGTTTTCCCTACTTTGCTAGTTAAAATTTCATTGGCATAAGAAAAATAAAGCAGAAGGAGTTAAGGGGCAAATTCCTCAACAGGAGGGGTGTAGGGCGGGTTGTTCCTTGAAAAGATTTAATTATCATTACACTTGCATTTGCTTGAAACAATTCTTTCTTCAAGTACTGTTGGAGCAATATTTTATGTACTGCAAGAACTAGTTTTAGATGATTGTCTATAAGGTTATGTGTTTCAATACATGGTGAAGTGAAGCATCATATTGGAATCTGTTCCACCATTTATGCTGCATGGCTACACTAATTATTCAATTATAAAGGAGTTTGGATGAAGATTATTTGTAATGTTCTATGTTACCTCCTGTATCTAGAGTTACAAAGCAACTATGTTATTGTTATTGACCTATGTTAAGTAACAGTGAGCTATGTAAAAGGCTCCAAGGCTTATTTATGTAATTCTGAAAGTTAAACGATCATAAGATGCATACCTAATATCAGATTATCAATATCAAGCACCACATATTTAATGTGGAACTGCATTATTATTGTGTTTATATTGCTCATGCTAAAATTCCAATGTGGAAGCAGTCTTGGTTATTTCCGTATCATCCCATCTCCAGTCACTGGCTTCATCCAGTCTGTAAGGCATGTAATATACAATACAAAATTATACTTTTAAAACAAATACATATAACACTAAAAAACAAAAGTACACAACCTGTACTTTTATGTACATAAACAGCATTATTATAGTGCCCGTCCCATTGGTCATATGTATAGTTACATAATGGATTCTGTTTGAATAATTGTAATATACGGTGACATTAATAAGTTATTGATAATCTAACAGTATCATCTTAATAGATAAGTAATAAAAAATATTAACCATGCGCAGTGATACATGTACAGTAGTCAGTAACTGTTGGCTCTGCCAGACATTCTTGATAGGATTTGTCCTTGATGTAAACTATGAAATGGTAAACATAGTCACCAGTAATACCAACAGTGACAGCAGATATCTACAGTACATGTTCCTAAACAAGACCATTATTAATATAATGCATTCTAATGTTATGTGTCCTATTTATGATATTACTGCAATTAAGGAGATAAAAAATCCATGTAAAAATTTGAAGTTAGAAGAGGGTATGATGTAAGACATTGCCTTGTTGGAGACCATTGATGTTAGAGAGGTTTCCAATCATTTGAGTTGTTGGTAGTCATATACATGTAGGATTTTATTTCCAAAGGAACCATCTTCTGCTGGACCATATATATGTGCATCAGTCAATGCCTTGTGGATCTGCAGTAGCAGATGAAGGACATCTGGTAGGTTAGTTGCAACACTTCGGCCACAACATCCATTTGCAGTGCCCAAATCTTGACAGCCCTCATAGATTACCCAGATCATGTACTATTTACATATTTAGACTTGTATGATGAATGCAGTATGATGTTTACCATTTATAGGAATTCACAATCAGCTAAGTATCGAAATGTACCTACAATATTTAGTGTAAACACTGTAAGACCATTTACATAAAATAATAATGTTTCTTTAATATGTGTACATGTGTACATGCACATAGTTGCAATTATTTTAGCATATTGTGAAATAACTAGAGCTATGAACATAAACATCAGCAGGTTAACAAATGTATTCATTCCATTTATATATATAGATAAATGTTTTATTATGAACAACCATGAGCCCTATAACTAGATGAATGTGCTACTCCAATTCAGAATATGGGAATTCTATTGTTTGTGCTGCCATTTTACAAATTGACAAAATTATAGTCCTTAGAGTACTCCAAATGAATACGTTAATTGCACTATCAAATGTAAAATACTACATGAGGTTTCTTTTCATTCCACCTCTTTTTATTACAACATATGAGCAGACATTCATAGCTCAAACTGCCATTTGTACAACCTCTATGTCATTATAAACTCATTTGTATGCTTCACCTGTAAAATAGTTACCATGTCACTGCTGTATAGTTGCACTCATTTGTAAAAAGTTTACACATGAATAAAATTCAGGGAACATTCCAAGTTCTATGGCTAAACATACTGTTAAGTTGTGAAACAATAAAATTTGAAATAATCTTAAAGTTGAAAATGTGGACTTGCTTAGCACAGCTGCAGATGATACCAGATACCTGTATCCTGCAGTATAAATCTGATAACTGGTACCATTAGAAAAGCCAAAGAATGATGCCAAAAGAAGTAATTTCATAATACACTAAATTATTAGTCAAAATAACATTTTTCATCATTGAAAATAAGAAATGCAAGGCAGTACCCATTAATAGATGTGTGTGAGATAATGTACTAAACAGACAAAGTTATAAAGTCACAGAAATAATACTATAAATGCGGTATTTCAACACAGTGAACATTAAAATTAATTTAGTTCCTTCCTGTATTGCAATCTGTACAGTGGACAGCAGGTGTGGCTTAACATTTTAGTATATTAGATCATATACCTTGTAGTTCTAATGTATGTAAATATATCAAATATTGCTGCTTTTCTTTATTCTTAACATGTTATTACTTTCTTATTTATATAGATAGGCTCCACAAAAAGACATATTACACTTTTTGTAAGCACTGAATTTGGTAGACTTGTGCTACTTTTTTAAATTATAGTAAATATTCACATGGTTACTGTCTTATTGATATTGTGTTTAACTGAAATTAGTATACTAAAAGCAAATAGATACACATGCGCACAGTTTCATGGCTTTCTGTGAAAGTATAAGATACATAACTGGGAGTACTGAAGCTTTGAAAAATAAATTGAAATTACAATTTATTCCATATACTCCCTAATGTAGGGGTTGCACTCCCCTTACCTCACCCCTGTTACATATACATACTAACTCTCAGACCACTTTAACTTGAAAGGGGGTGGGGGTTAGTATGATGCCCTGCAACTTTAGATTTCATATGGATTTTATATTCACATTTTCAGATTTTCTCTTCCGAGGATCACAATTACGGTGCCTTACAACTTTAGCAGGAGCCCTGATCACAGTGTAAAGGTTATTCTAACCACAAAATAAATATGTCCACATACGGAGTGAGAAATAAACTGCCTACATGTAAACATAATAAGCTTTATGAAAATAAAATGTATCTTATTTTTGTAAACAGAGACACTTTGAGTTTCATTAACACCGCAACAAGTTTGTTTGACTTATATCACAGTTTAAAATACATGGCTTAGGCCTACACATGTTGAACATCTTCTAGTCAGTAAAAGTGGCACTACATGGCACTGAGCTGCAGCTGCTCAGAGTCTGTCATATCTATATCTCTATCTATCTATCTATCTATCTATCTATCTATCTATCTATCTTTCTATAAAAAAATCCAAAACCAGCATGAAAGGCAGCTAAAGATCTGCAAAGTAAAGGATGAGCAACATTAGGCCCTGTAATGCATGTCAATATATGGCCAATGAGGCAATATTTATACATCCTGACACTGGGTGGAAGTATGAGATGCATTTTTATGCAGATTGCTCTACCTAGAATGTTGTATACCTTGCTGTTTGTAATGCATTTCGCTATTTTTATGTAAGGAAAACTAACAGAACCCTAAGAGAGAGGGTGCATGAGCATGTATATAAGATTAGGAAGAGAGATTTATCTGTAGTCACGGTCAAGCATATCGAGGAGACTGACTCTATTCACAGTTTCAGGTTCTTTGTGTTACAGTATTTGAATACGAGCATCAGGTTGGGCAATATTACCAATAAGACTGAACAGGAGGAACAAAAGTGGATCATAAGACTCCAGGATGACAGCAAACATGGCCTCAATGAGAGAGCCTGTCTCAAACCCTTTTTAGTGGACAGACCATTAGTACAGTGATTAACTTTTAGATTTACAGCAATAAATATATATGTTGGGTGTTATTTCAATTTAATTGGCTCTGTCCTGTTTAAATATTGGGCAAGAGAGGGAGCTAATGCATGTATCAGATTTTATGTAAGACACCTTTAGACTTTTCTCAATACATTGAGCCATGTTTAGAAGGGATATATGAGTGAAAAGGTTGGATAATTTAATTTGCCATATTGGTAAGCTCTGACTAGTATATTTATATAGACATTGTCGTTCTGATGTGAATTATAATTTGTTATGTTGTATGACTTTTGTGCTACACTGTTGGATTATTTGCTATACAAAAGCCTTCTTGATTTGCCATCAGAGAACACTTTCTTATTGAAAATGACTGCAGTTCCATTTCTTACTTAATATATATGTGGAATAGCAGAGTCGTCAAGATTAATGGCTATACAGCCATGAAGGGTATTCATCTAGTTTTTGTAGATTATTCCTTAGAGTTTGGAAGTTTTCAGTTGTTTATTAATGTGGATGCTTACTTTGCAAACATGCTTTGAATGTACTGAGTTGTTATAAAGTAGATATTCCTTATAAGGCACTTTCATTTTGGTTGAGTGCTAAACAATTGCTTTTGATATGATAATAAGCTTCGTTATGAGGGCTGATTATTAGAACACATTGTTGGAATGTCTGTAAAATATGTGGCTTTGCAGTTGTGTTGAGCCGCCACAAGACAGCGCTCTACATCCATAAGTGACTATGGCTCAATTCTTTCCATAGTTTTAATGTGAAACAGTACACCTGCTGATATTAGAAGTTACATAGCCTTTCTGACATCGATCAAGTTTTTCCCGACTCAGTGAGTTTTAGAATTAGTTTTTGGCTTCATCTTGTTGTTTTATTGTGAGTTCAATTTGTGATATGTTCTTGAAGAATAATATATATGATTTGTAGGAAAAATTTCAGCGATTATTTGATAAAAATGACGTGAAGCATATGTTGATTATAAAAATGAGTTTTAAACTAGTTCTTGATGAACAGTTCATGTACAGTTTAGATTTAAGATGACAATTTTACAATTTCAATCTACATCTGGCTGCAAATTTTATTAGATGTGATACGTAGAGTATTTAGGTCATGTAATCTTGTTTTACTTACCCGATTGGTTGCTTAATAGTTTTAAACAGATGTAAAGGTTTTATTTATGTTTTGTATCTGAGGAAGCCTTGTGTTAACAATTTGAAAGTGCTTATACTGATTAAAATTATACGCTGTATCCTGCTGTGTTTATTGTCTCCTGGTTTGGATATTATATACTTTACAGGCTAGGCCATAAAGATTCTTTCTCACAGGTTTCAATGCAGCCAGAGAAATAAAATCTGTACCAGGAAGATTTCTATATTGTCTTTGGGGTGAACTAATTACTATTCTGGAAGCATGGAGATATGAAATTGTTTTATGACTTCCAGCACCTGCCACAGATCTGAGCAAAAGCCCTTGTGTGTGTATTTTTACAGGGAGGTGCTAAATCCTGCCAGCTTCCAGCAATGGGGGTTTGCATGAGAGGTAGAAGTGAGATGACTAGAAATGATGTAATTCTGCAAGCCATCCCAGAAGTAATATTTTAGATATTATTTTGAGAAGTCTCGAAGTGAGACAGAACATTTTGTATTCTGTCTTGGGCCTGACAACAAGGACCATTTACCATATCATTTCCCATGCTCTATTAAGTAAGTAGGGAATAGAATTTATGTTAGATTCAGTTAGGAATATAATGAAGCTTAGTTTAGATATTGTTTATCTTTTTCTTTTTTTTTGCTTGAGCCTGTCCTTCAATGTTATTTTAAATATTTCCTGTTATTTTGAACTCTAATATCACTGTGAATATATAATTAATATTTTCTTGTTCTTTTATTATTTATTATTAACTATATTTAAACCTTTCATTGTGGCTTATCTTTCTAGAAATATTTACGTTTTGAGAGTATTTGCATATTTATTTGGTGACACTGCATGGGCCACTCCTAATAGCCTTGCTCTTGGTAAAACTACCATTTGTAATTTCACTCAGTATATTGGGTACCCCTGTAAAAGCCTTACGGTAGCTGGCAGGAGTGTCTGGTGGTTGTGGCAACTACTTTATAGCCCGGGCAGAAGGGGGTATAGCTAGTAAACCTGTGCCAGCCTTTCCCAGGTGCGTGTGTGTGTGTGTGTGTGTGTGTGTGTGTGTGTGTGTGTGTGTGTGTGTGTGTGTGTGCGTGTGTGTGTGTGTGTGTGAATCAAATCTTCAACAGTATGTGTGCCAGCTACTTGGGCAGGGACAAGAAGCACTGGTTGGACAGAGAAGGTGCAAGAGGTCTTAGCTTGGATACTCAGCTGAAATCTCAACTTAATAGCTTTGCCAGTGGGGAGTCTTTTTGGGGATCTGGAGAAAGAGGGAGAAGCCAGCCCCAGACTGACTGTGTTCCCTGTGTGCTCTTAAGAGAAATTGTGCTCGATTGTGCTTGATGCAGAGAGCTGCATCTGGAGATACTGCATGTACACCTGTTATCCTCCTACTGAATGTCACCCACAGGTGCCAGTGTTGAGGATTGAGGCTCCCTGATTACTGGCCTAGAGGTGGAGGGCCATCACACTGTGCATTAAACATCTTCAAATATTTTAACAGGCTTCCCCTTTTACAATTATTATTCAGACTATTTACATTAATGGAGATACATTTCATAGTTAAATTATTACCACTCAAACTGCTAGTCGTGTATATATTTTAACTAATAAGCACATAGATTTAAAGAGAATGACTTATTTTAATTTAATGTAGCAAGGTAGTTACAATTCATAGACACCCAATAAAAGGAATTAAGCAAAATAAGACTGAGACAAAAAACATACTAACCTTCCTATGGGGGGAAAAACCCGGCTTTGAATAGACTAGACATTCACGCATAACCTCTAACACACCCTCCAAGAATAATTTCTCAACCAATTTATCTATACACGTTGTCTAACAGAAAGAAGCTTGCTATGTCTTATATTTTAATCATATAATACATTTTTCATAAAATTATATTTTAAATCCAAGAAAAAACATTTAGTATTACAATATTACTATATTAAGCATATTAATTTGATATTAAAATAATGCAAGTTACAATTAATTTTTCTGTTTATAATATACAACAGTTGTTCATTAGTCAAATTGCTTTTGATAAGAATTGATTAATATTTGTTATTCAGAATAATCTGACTAATCAGCAACAGTCCAGATTTATAAAAATGCATATCACTGCTCCATCACTCTAGCTAAACCCACTGAAACTGCTATTAGTATGCTGTGTAATAGCACAGTCTGCTTCACATTAAGCTCTTTATTTTATATGATCTAATTGCAACAGTCTCCTGTCTATTTTCTTTAAAATCAAATATACAGTTTCTTTTATAAGTTCACTAAATTACTTGTTACTAAATCTTTCATTGCTTTTACTATTATTTAAATTGTACAGTTTTGTATATTATTAGGTAAATGTCCCTTTAAGAAGCTGAGAAATTCAAACAGATCATTGTTAAACTTTAACTTGAGTGCTTATATCATGCCTGAGGGTTTTACTTTCATTTTCAAACACCTGCAAAGTCACAAAGGGATTTTCAGCTTCTAAATATGCTAATAATGGAAAAAAAAACATGTTGGGAATAAGAAAACAAGCCTTTCAGCTTGTGACCTTAGTGGGAAGCCCAGAAACAAGTAAGCAAGCAATTTCAGTACTTCTAAACATGCCCTGTGGTCAGGGTTGCCAGATTTCCAGCAACCCAGGTAGGGACAAAAAAAAAATAGAAGGTCTCTAGTGAAGACCAAAATCTTTCCGCATTAAAGAACTGAATAAACACTGAGCTTCTCGTGTTTAATGCATTGCAGTTCCGCATTAAACACGAGAAGCTCCGCTGATTGGCCCCAGACGCCCGCGGGCATGGGCCAATCGAAAAAATAAAATCTGAAAACTCTTGTAATTTTATTGGAAACCTAACTCCGTGTTTAGCAATTTTGATTGGCCCGTATGCCAGGTATACGGGTCAATCAAAAACAAACAAAGTGGAGGCTGGCCGGGATTTAAACCGGCAGGGCGGGACTCGGGATCAGGCTACTGATCTCGGGACAGTCCCGCCCAAATAGGGACGTCTGGCAACCCTGCCTGTGGTCGAGGAGTGCTTGAGAGCTTCCTCTCCTTCTAAATGACTGTTTGTAAACCCCAAATATGTCTCTGTAGTTAAAATCAAGTTTATTTGCCTGAGACAAGTTTTATTTTAACTGTAATAAGCATTGATCATTTAATATAAAAAAGAAAGAAAAGCATTTATTTTCCTGTTTAAGCATGTACTAATCATTAACTCAGTTAAATCATGAAACATTCATAGACAGACATTAAAAAACAGGCACATATCTTCTGTTTCTTAAAGCTTAAAATTTATTTAGAAATCTACATTTAAACCGCATGTTCAAATAAACATTTTAAATGTTCATTGAAGTGTCTTTTAAGCTGTAAATAAGTCACTATGTCTACACTACATGGAAAAATATGCAGTGTGATGTGTTACGTAAAGCTTCTTTTTTCACCTTTCTTTTTTGAAAGTAACTTATCTGGGACTATGACACTAAAACACTCAAAGGTATAAGCAGATAAAACATTGTTTTGTTTCATGTATTATGCTATTGTTATTTACTATACTTTGAGAGAAAGTTTTATGCAGATTTGTGCAAGCATTACCAAGCAGCTAAGTTACATCCAGGAAAGTTTATAAACAAGAATAACATGTTTTTACCTTTTTTTCCTGTTGGGATTGTAGACTTTTAGCTAAAAGGCATAATTTTTGTTGTACATTTTAGGGAACTTCATAGATTTGCCATCTGAATAAAGTGTGGTTCCTTTAGATAATTTGTGTGTAGTATAAAAGGAAAAATATGTAAAATATTTATTTAAAAGTTACTGTCATTTAGTCTCCTCTTCTTTTTGTCTGCTTTTTCTATTCACTCCTCTCTGCTTGGCATTTTAGGGTAAAACCAGCCCAATCCATTTCTTCTGCTTGATTTAAAGTTTTATTAGATGTTACAAAAGACACAGCTGCATCCAAGGGTCTATATCACAACATTGAAGTGTCAACAATTCGAATGTTATAACATTGAACCCAAAACCACAAAAACTGAAAACCTCGAAGACTGAGAACAGCAATTTTTTTCCCCGGGAAAAAAAATCACTGTTCCAGTACAAAACGCGAAACACACAAACACTACAAAGTATTTCTAATGTGGGGGGCTTTGCCCCCACACCCCCCAATGTGGGGGGCTATGCCCACCACACCCCCCTACTTAAATATTCCAACTTCGAGATTGCACCACAGTGGAGGAAATAGCAAAGCCACGGAAATGGCCCACCGAATCCTTTCCCTGGGAAAAAATTTGATGTTCTGCAGCTTCGATATTTTCAGTCTTTGAACTTTTAAGTTCAAGGTTTTGGTGTTTGAACTTTTTAGCATTTGATCTTTTGATATACACCTGTATTCAAAGTGTCAAAAGTCTTTGCTCCATCCAAGAAAAAGATTTTAAGTCTCACAGGAAACAGTAAATGAACCTTAAATTGTCTCTTCTTCAATTCTTTTATCAAAGGTAAACATTCATTTTTTATAGTTTATCTCTAATGAGTAATCATTGTCAAATCTTATTATATCATCTTGGTGTTTGACAGAAGAGTTTGACCACACAGTTTTTAGCACCAGTTCCTTGTCCTGAGAAGATATAAATCTTACTATTATTGATATTGGACTTTTATTTGCTTTGCTGGAAGATGAAGGAACTGCCAGTGACCTATGGGCTCTTTCAGTTCCATAACATAAAGACTCAGGTAAATTCAGAACATTTGGAAGCCAGGATGTGAAATTTACCATATTGTCTCCTTCAGTCTTTTCCAGTAGTCCATAAATACCAAAGTTGTTTCTCCTTGACCTATTTTCTAGGTCATATAATTGGTTTTAAGGAAAGTATTTTGTTTTGAGAGAGACTCAAGGCTGGTGTTCTTGTTCCATGAGTCTGCCTTCCATTTCATTTAATATTTCTGCTATGTCAGCAATCTGAGTTTTATGTCACATTATTAATTCTTGTAACTGCTCCATTTGTTTTGTGGATTTTTCTTTAAAAGAGTCAATTTTTTGTCCATTTTGTCAAACTTCAAAGATAAATCCTGCATGGCAGATAATAAAGTTTTTGCTTCCATTTTTTGAAAGTATACTAGGTTATTGCAGTGTTTCAGAATTGCATGTATGGTGTTACCACACAACATGTGCTTTTATAATCTGTCATTTGCATAACAAAACAGAAAACAAAAGCAGCCAATGCAAATAAATGAAACTATAACAGAAAAACAGAATCTGCAAAAGAAAAAAAAAAAACACGGACAAGCTGCAGATAAAAAATATTTAATCCATTGTTAAGCAATGCTGTCCTCAAAATGATACATTTCATCAAAGCAATATAACAAGCAGATAAAAATTAATTTACATATTATAAAACTGATCACATGACTCTAACAAACAGCAAATCTTACAATTAATTAATAGTTCATAAAATAATAGTAATAAGAATAATAATAATAACAATGACAACATACTTTTATGTAAGCAGTATTGAATGCTACTCTCATTGACACCCTGACCCCATGTGCAAAAATAGGAAAAGGGTTGAGGGTGAATGGATGGATGGATAGGTGGATGGATGGACAGATGTGGGAAAAACATTATGCCCTTAATTCCACTTGTACTAATTGTTGGAGTATGTACAACAGATTTGTTGATGACATCTGTATTTTTAGGAAAAAGAGAAAAGAATTATTAATGGAATTTATAGATTATGTGCAGAATATGGTGTCATTTTGAAAATTTGCTTACATGTCATAAGGGGAATCAACAAATTATTTGAATATTAAAATAATAAATGATAAGAAAAATAAAAACTTTTAAGTCTTAAGTTTATCACAAGGATATGTTTTCCAACTCATATTTGTTTGTTGTAAGTACAGATAATAGCTGTTTGTACTATAAGGCATATGTTTACATTCTTGTGCAACTTACTCTATTCCTTTCATGTGCAATATATCCAAGTGCAATAACTTAGTTGTTTACTGCATTGTATTGCATTATATTGTATTGTTTGATATTGTATTGTATTGTACTAGTTCTCTTATTTATTCATGTTCATTTTATATGAAAGCATCTTAGGAGGATTGCTACACATTTTGTTGTACTTGTGCAATAACAATAAAGGAATCTTATATTGTCTTACCTACAATCCATTACATCAAAACAAGATCAGCATGAATGACATCTAACTACAAAGAATTTCTAGAAGAATGTGAGGTCATAGAAAAGTTATTCATTGAAAGGGGATACCCTAAGTAACTGATATCTGATATAAAATCTGAGATCAGTGAGGGGTAGGGAACTAAGTATAGCCCTATATTAGGTAAGGGTGAAATGTTCCCAATCTCAGTGAGGACGTATATACCATGCCAGAAAGCAACATTGATAACAAACACTGGTGTGTGTTTTCACACTTCCCAGAAGTTTCTAACTTGTTTATTGAAAACCTGAATTGTTTATAAAAGAAATAAAAACCTTAAGGAAATATTAGAGAAAGATGTGAGCATTAACATAACTAATAAGTCAAAGAAGGGTACATTTAAGTGCGGGGCATGCCATCAGTGCTTGCACATGGCTAACATGGAGCATATTTACTTAACAGCAAGAAAGTTAGACTTAAAATCTAGGGGATATTGCAACCATTCCTCTAAAGGAGTAATATACATTGCCAAAAATGTGCTTCCTTTTATGTTGGGAAGATTGAATGTGTGTTAAAGAAATGTATATATGAACATGCATATGATATTATCAACAAGGTGGAAAAAATGCTCCATAGCAGGGGTGTTTAGCTTTTTTAATTTGGGGGCCACATATCATGCTGGGAGAGTCTTAGAGGGTCATATTATCATATTAAAGCTATATCTACTTTTTATACACTCTACAGCCAGTAGTGTACCTCAAGTCACAGAACAAAAAACAGACACTGATGGTTTCAGAATGTCTTCTGTGTTCTTGCCAGACTGAAAACAAGCTTACAACTGGAGACATCTACAAATAGTATCCTTGCTACAGCAACAAAAATGTTACAAATGCACATATTAGTTTTGAAAATAGGGGTCGCTACAGCAGAACTCCGGTCCGCTAATCATTGGTAGTTGATTTTTACGTGCCGAGTTACCAGCCCTGATGCACAACCTTCAATGAAGGTACGCCCATTCATGCATGTCTCCACGCAGTAGATGCTCTAGCTGAGAATCAAACCGGACAGCATCTTACTGTGAGGCGACAATTCTACCGCAGCACCACCACCGCGGGTAGTTTTGAAAATGTTATAACTATGCAAAAAGAGGTGACATTTTACCAAAAAGTATACAACAAATCTCAAAAATCAGAATAAAAAGCTGTCAAAATATGTGACATGCATGATTACAGTCTGACACTGCTTGTTTTTGCACAAGTAGTCTATGTCTGCACCAACTGTTGAAGTGGCAATGTTAAGTGTATCTGCCAGATTTTGTTTTTCACACTTTTCATTCTGGATAAGAGCTGCTCACAACAGAATGTGCTCCCAAAAAGTGCAACAAATTTCATTGCATTTCCAGTGGTATTTGGATATATTTCTGCAGAATTATATTTACTGTAGCAATAGGCTGTTCTCTAAGAAGGCTCACTTTAAGTCACTGTTGTTCTGTAGCTCAGTGAATTCTAACTTCATAGTATCAGGAGCAGTGCTGAGATCAACTGAAAATGGGTCTCCAAAGATCTTCATGTTATTATCCTGTTTACAAAAGTCCTCAAACACACATTAGCAGTCTTCAACGAGCTTAGCCAATAGAGAACAGTATTTTGTGTAGCTGACTGTATCAGCAGGTCTTGTGCTTAGGGATGAGAAATGAAACACTTTCTCCTTTGACAAATGCATCTGCAGCAGTTCTGTCTTTTGAATGAATGTGAATTACATGCTCATACAATTTACTAACCAATTGATTCTTTCCCTGTAGTTTCCTATTTAACTCTGCTAACAATATGGTGATAGTTACAAGAAAAGCCAGGTCATTTAACCACAGATCATCTTTTAAGAATGTGGCATCTTTTCCTTTGTCGAACATGAAGAATTTTATTTCTTCACACAGTAACCAAAATCTGCTTAGTGTTGCTGCCTTGCTCAGCCACTGAACTTGGCAGAAGTAAATCGCATCATCATACTGTGCACCTACTTCTTCAAGAAAGGCTTTAAATTGCCTTTGAATCAGATCCCCTTTATCTTATAAAGTTAACAGTTGAAGTGACCTTTTCCATGACCTATTTCATTTAAAGTGTTTTGGCACATAGGTTCTCTTGATGGATTATGTGGTGATGTGCCATGAGTTCCTGTGACATTGACTTCATCATTAAACTTACAAATCCATTTTACTTCCCTGTCATTGATGGAGCCCCATCATTTGTGACTCCACAGAGTTTTACTTCACTGTGCTTCATTTTACCTGTTTCATTTCATCAAAAATATCCTTTCCAGTTGTAGTGCTCTTCATTACACAAACATCCTGCAGTTCTTCCAGTACATAGAAAGACTTGTCTACTCCTTGAACAAATATAACTAATTGAGCAAGATCCCCAGCATCAGTACTTTCATCAAGTGCCAAGCTGAAGAACTGACAATATTGCAGTATTCTACAAAGTTTATATTTGATGTCTGTCGACAAGTCTTCCCCTTGTCTTGCAATGGTCTAAAGTGAAAGGCTCAGATTTACCACTGTTAACAACTTTTTGGACAGGCCACATCTGCAAATATCCATCAGAGAATGCCTTCCTTCTTTTAGCTATTAGTTCTGCTACCAAATAGGTGACATTTGCTGGCACTTCACTAATCAAGCTTACAACTTTGAAAAATGACTGTTGGGTGTTAATACCTTTTTTCAGAGCCTTGTTTCAAGGCTTTTACTTTGTCCTTCCTCAGTTGTCCAGTGATGCTATCAAATTTAGCTGCATGTTTTGACGTGTAATGCTGCTTTGTGTTGTACTCCTTGGACTCAGCTATAGTTTCTTGACAAATTAAACACACAATACTACCACGCTGTTCAATCATGAAATAGACCTCAGACCAAGAACTTTTGAAAACACAACCTTCAGTGTCAGTCTTTCTTTTCTTACAGACAGATATCACTGTGTTAAGTATCTGTGGGAGAAGCAACTAAGAAATGCATAAGTCAAACTAGCCATCTTCCTTTGATCTCTAATCATTCTGAAGTAACTATGAAAATCTAAACATTCCAGAATTAACCTAACAAGGGCTCGGTAGGGTACCAACAACCACAGTGATGCAGTTTTTTCTAACAAGACTGAGTATTGCTATACACAATGTAACTGCTTTGTTGTACCACCACAACAAGGCTTGTTAATGATCTGATAAACCATGACCAAAATGCAGTGTTGTGTTTCAGTTGCCAGTCATGGTAACATACATTGCAGAATGCATCCTATGTATTACTAGTAACCAATTTTACCAGTTTAACCACACTACTCAAACTAGAAAACTTTCAACAGGTAAATAAGTACTGATAAGGACACCAGCTGTAATTCATTAATGGACAGTCTTCTGTACTCTAGCAGGTTTGGAGCAATTATAATAGTCTGAAATTGCATTATATTTCCTCACATGGATCACCACATGATCATTTCAAGTGAAAATATCCAAAATCATGCCAAAAAAATTAACCATACAAACCTCACAATTATTGTGGCCAAAAAACTGACATTCTGACCATAAGATAAGTGAACCAAACCACAGTTTAATTACCTTTTTTATACATTCATAGGTTCATAGGTAGGTACTAGGCTATCTGCCTGAAAGCATTTATAAGCCTAGCCGGAATGTATTGGCTTTCGCCGCCACCATAGATTAGTTCCCTGTGCCTCTGTCCAGCAAAGCCATTTAAGTGATCCCAGGGGTAAACTTTCTGTTTCCCATCCACTCGTCAAGGTTTCTCTTGAAGAGGGTTAGTGAGGAGCTCTGCCTAATGTAGATTGGAATCTCAGCTCTTACCATGTGGGTTCTGTCTGTGAGCCAGTTGGCAACCCATCTCGTGACGTAGGGGTTTATGTTCAGGCTGGTAAGCTTGTCTATAATACCTGAGTGGGTAATGGTGCCAAAGGCCTTTGCAAGGTCTAGGTAGGCTGTATGGACCACCTTTCCCTCATCTATAGCCTTGGTAACTGTCTCAAAGAAGTCTACCAGGTTTAGGAGGCATGATCTGACCTTAACAAAGTCGAACTGGGTAGGGTCCAGTGTTTGGAGGTTTCCAATGTCTCTGTTAATGAGATCCATGATGATGCACTCCATAGCTTTGCAGACCAAGCTAGTCAGGGTTATAGGGCGATAGTTCCCGGGGTCCGTTTTGGCTCCACCTTTGTGGAGTGGAATAACCATTGCTGTGCACCACTTTGTAGGCATGTAGCATGTGGAGAGGCTGAGTTTAAACAGTGTGTTTAGGTGAGGGGTTAGTTCATCTTTGAGCTCATGTAGGATACAGCCTGGGACACCGTCCAGTCCCATTGATGCTGTGTTTTTGGCTTTGGAGAGGGCTGTTTTAACCTGAGTGTCTGTGATTTCAGGGGCACTACATTCTTCTGGTATAGTTATGGGCCCTTTTGGGGGTGAGAGGGGGGTGAAGTTTGCACTGAATCTGTCTGCTAGGATGTTGGCTATATCAGTTGGTTCAGTGTATTTTGTGCCATTCTGCACTAATTCTGAGCAGATCTGACATAGCTAAAGAATGCCTTGTGGTTATCTTTGGAGTCCATGGCAATTTTGCTTTTGAAGCTAGCCTTGGATGATTTTATGAGGGAATGTAGTTTTGTAACCTCAATATTTTTTTTTATAAATAGAAGCAGAGGTAAAAAAATGGAGTAGTGCAGTAGATAGGAAGAACAGAAAAAAATGCCGCCCCTTCATAATTACAAAGCTGAATATCAGTGCAAGTGTAGAAAATTGAAATGAACAGTGAAAAAGAACTAACCATCAATGCAAGTAGAGAAAAACAACTGAACATCAGCCATTATTTAATGACAGCAGCTATACAGTTTCCAAGAAAAACATACATTTTAAAATGAACAGAGAAAAAACAAAATGCAAAATCAGGGTATCAGTAGTCTTATTGTCAGTCAGACACTGACACCCATCTCACCTCCCGAAACATATGCACTGATTACAGACACTTATAACTATGTACAACTTTGATCTGTGACCAAAGGAATGAATAAAAATGCATACACAGCTACCACAATATCATTTCTTATTGCTATTAGATTTACTTATTTAACATTTGCTGATCAGGAAAGTCTGACTATGACAGAGCCTATTTTTAGCAGAAGCTGGGGAGAAATGCTCCAGACACGTCTTTGGAATGTGAGAGGAAACCAGAGTACCCAGAGAAAACCCATGTGAACGCTAGCAGGAAATGCAGACTCCACACAGAAGGCACCCCAGCTGAGAATCGAACCAGAGAACGTCTTGCTGTAAGACAACACTGCACTGACCAGTGATACAATGCATGATACAATGCAGCCCAGTACAGCTACCCCCCGAATCAACAAAACATCCCATGAACAAATTCATCCCTAAACACCATTAAAAGTCCATCTAGAGTCAAGGTCAAAACATTCTGTCTTATATAGACCTTGAAGAAAATATGGTTGCATACATGCTGAGAGGCCTCGAATATAGTTTCTAAAATACATTACTAAATGATTCATACTAGAACTAAAATCTCTTCTGAAAAGAAAGGACACAGCATGGAAACAACTGTGACAATTAAACCCCATACATACACATAAAAATTGAATCCCACTGAGAAGCCTAGATAAGAAAGTCAGAAGATGCTACAAAACTTTATATATCTATTAGACCTTCAAGCTTTCAAACTCAAAATAGTTATGGAAAATGTTAAATCCCTTAACCAGATACTACATAAAATAAAAGACAACAAACAGCACTGACACAGGGAGAAAAACTATGACACAATGATTTTCTACTAGAACACTCAAACTTGTATGCACTTTCCCTTCCCCTCACAAGAAATAACTATACCAGCTTTTTTTGATCAGTGTTTAACATGCTGAACATTCTATATGTAAAATTCCTAACACACATGCAAATCAAATCATATCTTATTTCCTAATTTATTGTTTGTTACTTAACTTTATTTCAATAAAAGGACTGTTTTAATGTGATTCACGATTATTTACTATATACCTCTTAAAACAAAATTTTAATACCAAATGTATGGCAGAACAAAGGGGACATCCACAACTGTGGGCAGTACAGAGGCATCAAACTCTTATCATGTTGCAAGAACGTTCTGGAGAGAGTGATTGATAAACAGATATGCAGAGCAGTCAAATGTTAGATGGGACAAGAGCAGTTTGGACTCAGATCAAGATACAGCACAATTGACCCGATGTTTGCAGTGAAATAGATACTTGAGAAGAAGCTAAAGATGAGGAGAGAGTCCAACTGGACATCCCTAGACTTGGAGAAAGCATTTGATAAGGTCCCAAGAAAGCTGATCTGGGCAGTACTGTGGGGGTTTGAAGTCCAAGAAACCTTGGTAGAATTTTTGCAGGCTATATACAAGGACCCAGAGACTCAAGTACGAATAGTGTTCAGCCACACAGAGGGTTCCCAGTGGGAATGGGTGTACATCAGGGTTCAGCTCTGAGCCCACTGCTGTTCATACTGGTGATGGACTACATTAGCAAACAGGTCGGAGGTGGACAGATCAACAAAGTTGCTGTACGCAGATGATGTGGCATTATGGGCAGACTCTGTGCTAGAACTTCAGCAAAGGATAGGTGAATGGAATGCAAAACTGAAGGCATATGGGATGAAACTAAGCACAGATAAGACAGTGGTAATGGCAGCAAACTGGGGAAAACAGAAGAAGCTGAGAATAGAGATAGAAGGGAAGATAGTGGAACAGATAAACATCTTCAAGTATCTGGCAGGGGTGGTTGAGGAGAAGGGAAGCCTGAATGAAGAAGTCAAAGCATGGAGTATCAGATGTAGTCTATGACAGAAGAATGCCAAAGAAGCTGAAAAGTAAGGTGTACAAGACAGTGGTGTGGCCAGTACTATTGTATGGTACAGAAGCCTGGGAAGTAAAGGCAGAACAGTTGAAGAATCTAGAGATGATGGAAATGAAGTGCTTGAGAAGGGTGGTAGGATGCACACTGTGGGACAGATGAAGAAATGAAGACATAAGAGCAGAAGCCAAAGTAGCTCCAATTGCAAAAAAAGATCAAAGAGAACAGATTATGGTGGTTTGAACACATGTACAGAAAAGCAGAAGACAATCTGGTGAGGAAGATTTGGGGCAGACAGGAAGAAGGTAAGAGGAAGCAAGGACATCCAGCAAAGAGGTGGATGGATTATGTGAAAGAAGATCTGTGACAGTCAGGCATGAGTGTTGAAGAAGGCAGGAGTGTGCCACTGAATCAAGAGAGTTGGGTACAGTTAACACGATACCCCGACCCCATGTAGAGAAAAAGGGGGCTGATGATGATGCTGTACGGCAGACCCTTTCATTGTGTAACTGGGAGGAACATGGACATTTGAAGACTCAAAATGAGGAATGTTCCTCCTAATGAGATACACTTCAGAAGTATGGATAACACTCAGATGGCAGGCAAATAATTTTGGCAGCAACTATTCAAGGTACAGTAGCACTGCAGGCATAGGTTTTAAGTAGTACTATTAACCTATAGTGCTACTTACTTTGTATCAGGCTTTCAGGACGTTTTAACTGCCATTGTAGTGCTACCATAAATTAAGCTTCAGCAATTGAGAAATTTGCCACAAAAAGCATAATTTTTTTTGCAGAACAGCAGTAAAATATGAGAGCAAAGCAATAGAGAAATTTTCCACAAAAAACATCATTTTTTTTTTTTTTGCAGAACAGCGGTAAAATATGAGACCAAAGCAATAGAGAAATTTGCCACAAAAAATCTTTTTTTTTGCAGAACAGCAGTAAAATATGAGACCAAAATCTGGACATTCTCCGAAAATCTGGGCATTTGGGAGGCAATGGAAAGTACCCCCCATACATACACACGATAGCTCTCAACCCATAAGGGACAAATCTCAACAGAATCACAGACAAATCCAAAAACAATATGGGGCAATCAGGGACTCATTTAAAATATTAGTTTTAATAACTTGACAGAGCAACACAGGAATTAATATACACATTCTAAAGTAAAATAAGTCTATAACTAATTATCATCAGAATTTATTAAGTATAATTCACCAGATATTCTCCAAAAGTCACCAATTCTAGGGGGGTTTAAAGGGACAGGGGTAAAATTGGAGTCAAAATCAGGGACATCCTTGAAAATCAGAGGCAATTAAGATGTATGTGCTCCCCCCACATATGTAATTTGCTCAACATCCACACATCAAACTATACCCAATCACCCTCTTATTACAGTTGCACAAGTAAGCACACACACAGTCAATCCATTTTCACTCATGCATACAAAAATCTTGCAAACCAAACTCACACACTAGAACTACACACATATAAACATTCACATATGCAATCGCTCCACTTTTTCACTTCACACAGGCACAAACATTTCACACACCAGCATTACTCACTACAAACACACTCACAATTGCTCCAATTTTTCAATTTACACAGCACAAACATGTCACACACTATTATTACACACATAGAATCACTCACACATGCAATTGCTCTAGTTTTTCACTTCAGACACAAACATCACACACACTAGCATTGCGGTTATACGCTCATGCATGCAACCTCTCCTCTCTTTCATTTCACACTGGCACAGACATCTCACATGCTAGCACTGCAGCCATACAAATGCTCAATCATGCAATCACTCCACTTTTTCACTTCACAGAAGCACAAACATCATAAACACCAGCATTGTAGCCATACAAGCATTCATGCATACAGTCACTCAACTTTTTCAGTCCACACAGGCACAAACATCTCACACACCAGCACTGCAGCCATACAAACACTCACACGCAAAGACACACACATTCTCCTTTCACACCTCATTCACATAAGCAAACATTGCTCACATATATATGGGAAACTTACCTCAACCACTGTAGACTCTGCAAGCCAAGAAAACAACCAATGATTTCCAAACCCACTTGCAACAACCAACGGAATGAGCAGGAACTGTCCTAAGTCTGCACTATATGGCAGTTCTACATATGTGCAGGCATAAAAATCAAAGTGATGTTAACTGGTCCTGAACTTTTTAAAGTGACAGGACCATTTAACTGTAAAGAAACTGAATTTTTTTCTAACTAGGCTTTGGCAAGACACAGAAAAGGCATTGGTGGGCTGGATTGTGGCCAGCGGGCCACCCGTTGGACAGCCTTAATCTATACAAACATATTAGGACCTGTGAGTCCAGTACTTTTAAGTTTTTTTGTTTTGGACAGGTGTATTTTAATGTAAGGGGCAGCTTGTGGAAAACAAGTATAGAGACCTGTATTTGCAGCTCAAATTAGATGTAGGGAATACCCCTGACCTCAATGACTATATCTCTATTCTATGGTACTAGAAGTAATGAATATAGTAACAGAGATAAAAATCATTGGAATTGGGCTCTTTAGAAAAAGGTTAGGAGCAAATTACATATGAAAAATAGGAATTGTGGGAACAATACATGCAGAGGAGGAATGAGGTTTAAAAGAAGACAGGATTAGAATGAGCTATGCAATGTTTGATTGACAACAACTGGATAGACTGTAAATGATGTATAATGTCTGCAACTAAAGTTATGTTAATATGGTTTGTGATATATAATGTTTGCAAATAAAATTATGTCAGTATGGTTTGTTTTCATTTATATAAGTGTTTGATTGCCTATGTCATACGTGATAATTTAATAAAGATGTTTCTTGTTTAAAAAAAAATCTCTATTGTATGCATATTAAAATTAAGGTCCATTAGATTTTAGTTTGCTGTTGTGATGGTAGTTCTTTTAGTATGTAATATTGGTTACATAAAAGTATTATTTTATGAACTATTAATTATGAACTTTGCCCTTTTTAATATATGTATTTTCATTCTTTCACTTTGGTGTATATATAGATGCTTAGGATTTAAGTACTATAATAAAACTGGAGTTCAAGATGAAACTGAAGAATTACTAGTAAATTGTGTTTTTCAAACTACAAGACAATCATGACTGAAATTCATTTATTTCAGGGAACTTGAAATTGATTTTTAAACGTCTGAGAAATTTGGACTAATAATGATATTTGTCCGAGTTCCCTTCAATAATACATGATGACAACAAATGACCTTTGATGACCTTTATTAATTTCACACATAACTTTAATACGATTAACCAAAGCAGACAAATGACCGTATGTCAAACTAGTAAAAGCACCTGCTCACCCTGTTTGAATAAGCAGCATCCATGCCTCCACTCACTTATTCTTGTCAGTCAAGCAGTATCCTATAGCTCAGTTTCATCCCCAAAACTCACTTTCAACACGCAACACCAAGAGGGGGGACAGAAGAGGGACAAGTCTGCTCCATTTCTCCATCCATTACTTACCTCATAACCATACCAAACAAATTAACCAAAAGAAAAAAGAGGAGGGAGGGTGGGTTGCAAGTTCAAACCAGATGTGATTCCCCTTCCCAATTACAGCCCTATAAAACCTATGTCCCACCCTACAACTACCTCACTTCCTCTAAAGTCCCCTTAACAATTAACCCATCCCTTCACAAAGTCTAGTCAAACCTGTCTCTTTTACTTTATCTCAACCCCCCCACCCTCATTTAATTCACTATAACCCTCACCAAAGATGTCCCTGGACAAACTGGTTTGTTTCAAAACCTAATTTGTCCAGGTCCCCTTCAATAATGCATGATGACACAAAATGACCTTTGACGATCTTTATTAATTTCACGCATAATGTGGATACATTATTTCAAATATTAATTGTAACAGGAATGATCTTGTAACCATAACATGAAAATCGTTATAACATTCCTCTGGGCAGCGTACCTGCTCACCCTGTCTGAATAAGCAATGTCCATATTGCCACTCATTTATTTTTGTGAATCAAGCAGTATCCTACAGCTCATTTTCATCCTCAAAACTCATTGCATCAGCACCCTACACCAAGGGGGGAATGGAAGAGGGACAAGCCTGCTCTTCTTTTCCACCAACTGGCCTGACCACAGGCTGTTCCCTCTCTCTTACAAAAGAATGTTCACAAAACCTTCTAAAAAAAAACTTAGGTGTACGTTAAACAAATCTAAACCAGACTCATTAAAATGTCCCCCATCAGATCTAAACTAAACTGGGTCCCTGTCATCAAAATCCCTATGGTCTGTCGTATACATACCCAACACCCCCAACTGCCATGCCAGCCTATAGTTAATAAACCTCTGTGCGTGCTCCAAAGCCTTAAAAGTAGCAGCATTCCTCCAACTCAAATGCGGGATTATCTCTAACCATGCAATGCACATGCCTGGATATAATGTCTGAAACATAAAGAAATCCTCCCTTATTCTATCCATCAACTGCATCTTAGGAATTATTTCCAAATCATTATCAGCCAAATGTATCACCAATATTAGAGGAAGCCCCGTATGTAACCATATCACTTCAATTTCATCCATAAACTGAGTCCACCTAAGACTCTAATTCTGTGCCAACTAATTGCCCACCCCAATCCACGCAAACCCATATCCTTTCCATCCATCCTAACTACTGCCCTCTTTGCCACCCAATGGATATATGAATGGCCCAAGATGACAATCTCCAATCCTGAAAGACAAAAAAAAAACACATTAATTATCAATTGAATCTATTACCTAAGATAAGATAAAAAGTCACTGGAAGACCACCTTCCCACTCCCCAGATGACCTCAATGGATCTGCTGTTCCTTGCCAAATATGAAAAGCCATACCAATACTAAAAGAATGAGTAGAGAACCTCTCACCTGGAAAACCCATACATCACAGCACCCTTTTTATTAGATGTACGAACTGATTACCTGTTATCATCTTACCCACGCCCAACCAAAAAATCAAATTGTGAGTGCTCCCTCATGGGTCCGCATCAATTCCACAGGCCAACCCACTGGACAAAGCCCCTCACTCCTATCTTTCCTAAGAACTATCTGTGCACCCGTCTTAGACCTATGTAACTAGATGTGTAGTGACCCTGGAAAAAACATAACATCTCTCCAAACTAATGACCCTAACAGCTCTGACACCAGAAATGCCCCAAAATACATCCATAAACACAAAGTAACCCACAAAACAAAATCCACTGACTCACCCACAACTAAAGGTAAACCCTTCAATAAAACTTTCAAAATCTGTCTCATCAATGGCCAACACATATCCATATTCACTCCAACCACTCTACCCCATCCTCTCAACATATGCCCCACCAACCAGGATTTTGTAAAATAATGCAGCCCAGCCACCCACACAGATATACTAATCACTGCCAAGTCCAGCTTAACTGATTGCACCACCATACCCTACCCCCAAGCCCGTGCCAAGTATCTCAATAATAATTCTTCTGAACAAACTCCTCAGGCACCTGCAAAATAAATTTATCAAACTCACCTAGTGATCTACCATAGACTCTCCTGGTAGACCCCACCAAAGATTGCTATACCAACCTCCTGCTTACATCAACCCAAGATGCCACACTTTGTCTGACAACACTACCAGCATCTCCTCTGCCCCTGGGCCAACCGTTGGAACATGAAAAACTGAAATTTGACAAACTGTCAGCTATCTCATTCCTAACCCCTTCCACATGCACACCTGTGAATGAAAAATGTATTAACAAATTCTGCAAAACTAACATATGTAAAACCAACAACAACAATTCAGATCTCGCAGCCTTTCCTTGCAAAACTCGCACCACCACCATATTATCTAAAATTAAATATTACCTTATTTTCCCTGAATCGCTCTTGCAAACTACCACCACAACCCAGATTGGCATTAACTCCAAAAAGCCAACATCCCTTCTTCCAATCCTTCCAATCCACTGGTCAATGCACTGCAAACCATTCCCCTCAAAAAATCGCACCCATTCCAATAACCTCAAGTTTATCTGTGAACAATTGCAGTCAGTTCCCCTTGACTAATCCAATCTATCTGCCAAAAAGAGACACGATTAAACTGCTTCAAAAATGACAACCAAAGAGCCTGATCAGCCCATACCAACTTGTTAATCCTAAACCAATGATGTTTGCTCTTCCTTGCTTTTAACAAAAAGGCCAATGGCCTACAAAAAGTACACCGTGATGAACTGGTCAACATGCAAAATTTAGAAGCCCTAAAAGCTCCATAATCTTCCTAATTCATACCTTATCCTCGCACACCACCTGCCTACCCTTCTCCTACAATTGAGCTATCTTATCTGCCGGCATGCAAAACAACTCACATTCTGCATCCACCAACAAGCCCAAGAAATCCAAAGCCTTAGCTGGGCCTTCTAACTTATGCCTAGCCAATGGGGCCCCCAACTCATAACACATCCCCAAAACCTCTTGCAAACCTTCAAACGCTCCCTCAAACCCCTCATCTACTATCAAGAAATCATCCAAGGAATGCACTACCCTCTGCGTATCCACCCACTGCTGCCAAACTAATGAACTACACTGCTAAGTTTCTTGAAAGTAGCACAGGCTACTGAACATCCCGTTGGCATAGCCCTATCAAAGTAATATTTGTTTCTTACTACCATGCCTAATAACAGCCACTCCTCCATCCATACTGGCAAAAGGTGAAAATCATATTCAATGTCCACCTTCACTAACCGTGGATCCTTAAACCCCTGAATAACCTTCACGGCATCATCCAAAGATGCCTAACTGATCTTGACATCCTCGACTGCAATGAAGTCATTAATGGAGCTCCCTTCTGGGTATGACAAATGGTGAATCATTCTGATCTCACCGACTGCCTTCTTAGGAACCAAACCCACATTGACTCTCTTCAAGAGGAATCTTGATGAGTGGATGTATCACTTCTGTGTCACTGTTAGACAGAGGCACAGTATACTAACCTCAAAAAAAGGCATAGCAAAATTAATTTAAAATGGGTGGCGAAAGCCAAACACACTCTGGCTAGGCTTATAAATGCCCTAGGGCAGATAGCCTAGTATGAACCTATGAACCTATGAACCCTGCAGTGAAACCTTAAAACTCTCAAATGGGGGGCTATCAAAAGGATGTAACAACCTACTCACCTGTCATTCCTTATATACCAAACCCTCAAATACATACTTCTTCCCCTGTACAGAATGCAAATTCTTACAGACTACCCCATCCACCACCACCCTTTAAATTTAAAAGAACCTCCCTGAGAAAAGCCCTTAATTATTTCTTTCATAAAAGAAGAATCAGGAAACTGTTGGAGCATATGCCGTAGTACTTTCACCTTAATGGGAGAATGTGTCCCCCAGCCATCCCCTTGCCCCCCTAAAGGCCACCCTCCATGTAACCCTCGAAAATTCCCCCTACCTTGGAGATTCTGAAACTCCTGTAAAGAAGAAGAGAAAATACCACCATCAGTTGAAAGTGAATCTGGAGTCACCAAATTAACCTCCGGTCGACCACATTGCAGCAGCGGTTGGCTCCTTGCACACTTAGAACAAGCATGCACCCTACCCATAAGCAATATCCTGCATTAAGAGCCCATCATACTCCCCCTCTTCTCCCCCTATGTTTCCGTCTACTAACCCCCCCCCAAAGATAGTCATCATAGTGGTTAGACATATGTTCGGATGCCTAACCTCCCAATGGAGAGAATGATCAGCTGCTTTCCATTTCTGAAACCTCTGGTCATACTATGACCATGCAGTCCCTGACTGCAAACACTGGGCCTCCCAAATTGAAAGAATATAGGCCAGGAGTGACAAAGCCAAAGAAGTATCCTTCTCCAGCCAAACTTTCATATGGTAAGCAAAACCTACCACCCAATTATCCCACATCCTAGGTCACAACCCACCAACTCTTCTCCTCCCCAAAGTCACTAAAGCTGCCAAAAGGCCCTTGTTATTTATCATCTCCAATTCCACCATTTGCTGCATGCCTTCCACATCAATTAATTCAAAGACATCTACATACTCCCCCTGCCAAATCTTTTCCTTAACTGTGAATGGAATGTTAGGGTTCAGGAAAATTGTCCCTGTCCCCTACCTCAAAGCTGCTGTAGCTAACCAATCACCCAGCCGTAGGCCAAAATTTGACTCAACTTCAGAAAATGATTTTACCCCACCCATAGATAACCCCAAGCTCCCCACAGACAACCCTACTCTATCCTCCCATTGATTGCTTCACCCTGTCCCAGCTCATGGCACCACTACCTATCCCCCATAGACCTTCCAGCTTCACCTGACCCCTGATAGACCTCACCCCCAGCAATCCACCAATCATTCCCCACACACTCCAATACTAATGGGACTCCCAACAAGATATCAGTAACTGTTGTTCCATCCTGATCCTGCTGGAGGATCTATTGCAACCACATTTCTTGACTGCAGTACCCACTTACCATGAACCACCAACCTGGTCCTTGGCATCGGTCATTGGCACTTTCAACTGGACTCACTCACATCATCTGCTGTCCCAAACACAGGTGCACTTGCACATAAACAGCGTTCACCCTCCTAGTGATATTACACCTTGCTTTCAAAGATAATCATTTGCATATAAAAAGGAGGGGCTTTAAGCATTTCCCATTTTACAAATTCTTAAATGTAAGCTGTACTTGAATACTACATGCAAAATGAATATTTAAACCATTTCTAAAGAAGACAATACAAAAACTGGTATGATAAATGCACAGGGACATGTAAACTATGTGAGATTCAAAATAGTGAAATTCTCATGACCACATTTCACCATACCTTTTCAATGTATCACTTTTTGATTGGCTGTCAAAAGACAATATTTAGCGCATCATTTATGCAGGCGGCTTGTTTTTTTTTTTTTGTTAAATTTGATAATCAGGTTTTATGCAATGCATGCATCCCTGTGTGCCTGTGCTAACTTAAGGAACTAAAGCATTACTATCAAAATTAGGCACCATTTCAGCTACAAACAAAACAGTGGCGGCTGGTGACTTTAAATTAAAGGGGGGCTGCAGGAGACACGGAATGGGTGGGGCCAATGGGAAGGGGTGTGGCCAACTAAAAAGAGGTGGAGCTATGCTCAAAACCACAACAACTGGAACTTTAATTAAATACGCTGCCCTGGATGCCAAACCATCATTACAAGAGTCCAATAAAGACAAAATGAAGTGTAGAAGAAAAAAATATTTCAATGCATTGGCTACATGACAACTTACTTAATATCTAGATGGAAACACAAAGGTTATGAGAGACATGAAAAAATAAATTGCTTTTTAAATACATTACTGGAATGCCAGTCAACAGCAGTTCCAATTATAATTTATATTCAGCTTTATAAAATTACAAAGTAACATGCTGAACGTAGCAATCTCTCTGATACCTCCACTTGTGAAAATGTTTCTTATCCAAAAAAGACCTGCTGCCTGACAACAACTATCTACTTGTTTCATAGGGAAGACATGATCAATGTAAAAAATGAACAGCAAACAAGAAACAAGCTCAAGATAAATTGTTTAAAGGATTACTGCACAAGTTATGGACCACACATGATAGATTGGCATTCTGTTTAGTTTACGGGTAAAGCCTGGAAAGATGACTACAAGTCTCCAACAAATGTAATGAGCTTCTGAAAATACTGTAATCCTGTCCTTTATTACAAATACTGTCATATGCATTTCAATACCTAAGGCTTATACGTTATCTAGTTATGTAAATATTCTCTGCATGGCAACAATAAAAAGGCTTTCAATTATGGTAATTCTTTAACAGTATGCTTATTAAAGCTTACTTGCATCTTAATCTCCGACAAGCTTACCTGATGGTCATTAAAGCATTGCTACTTAAACACAGAGCAACAGGGCACCGCAACAGCATGCATTTTCTGAATAATAAGAAGCATAAATCAACAATATAAAAATATGACAGAAAACCAGAACATTCTGCAAAATCAAGGACAGATGAAAAAGCAACTGTCGTACTTGTGGTCTACCTTGGATGGGGGAATATTCTGCACACTTACACTGCATAACTGCTCCTTGCCTTGCTTGGACACATCCAAAGCCACTACAGTGGGGAGTGGGGTGCAACAAGTATGTCACAATTTGAAATGTCTCTGGCTGACGGTGATGGCTCATCCCTCTCAACCTCAGAGCAAAAAATCTGGACAAAGCCATACATAGAAGTGGGACACAGAACCAAAATAAGAACAATTTTTTAAACATTGCTCTTATAAATTTAGAAAGATAATATAATAGTAGGTTTTGCATTAGTATGAATTTTCTGAAGGGTATGAAATCTGAAACTCAAATGTCTGACATTATTTTCTAACTTCAGTCTTTAATGATTTGCCACTAATTTGCCAGAAAACCACAATTTTATAAAAAACGGACCAACAATGTGATGCAAAAATATAAAATTGCCACATAATACAGCTGGGAACCTGTCAAAGAAGGGACACCTTTTTAATATTAGTACTATTAACTTGAGCAGCTGACAAAACAAGAGCATCTACATGCATTTCTGAAATAAAAGTAATCTATAACTCTGACCATTACAGTTATTTATAAAATTGTAAACCCTCCACGTTTTCTTCCAAAATTGCCATTTTGCAGAGGGATTATTAGGGGAGAGCAACATTTTGAGCCAAAACTGGGAACAGTTGAGAGGTTTGGATATTCCTAATTCTATAAAGTGATTTATTTGCAAGTACTTCTGGACCTCTTAATGCAGGAAATCTGGACAAGGCCAAATATATTGGGGGAACATACAAACAGTACTAAAAATTGCTCTTGTATAAACTCAAGACAGTTGATAGAATAATAGGTCTTGCTTTTGCATGCATTTTTCTGAAGGTTATGACGTCTGAAACTCAATGTCTGTCATTATTTAGTGACTTCATTCCTAAATGATTTGCCAGAAAACCACAAATTTTATGAGGAACAAACCAAAAATAAGAAGCAAGAATCTGGACAGTTGAGAAGTATAGTTCAGCCGGGGCTGTCTTTGAGTTTGCTGCCCTTCCCCACTCACAAAATCATGGTCGAATGGAGCCTCCCCCCTGCAGCCATTCCAATGTCCCATTCCTTGGCTATTTCACCCCCATTTACCATAAACACTGTAATGTGCATACTGCTTCACTTCTGCGATGATTTGGATTTCATTTGAAAGTTTTATTTTGCATTTTACAGCACTAACTAATATATATCTGCTAAACAAAGCAATGCAGTCTCACAATGAAAACAGATTTAGCATTAAAACTTCTCTGCCCTTGAAACTCACATTCATTGAAACAGCATTGAAACCCACATTCAAAGAAAATGCATTTTGCCAGTGGCAGATAAAGATCAACTTTGGGCTGTTTTCAAATCATAGGCCCCTTGAGCACGAAGCATACACATGCTCTTTGATACACCTTTCTGATTGTATTAAATTATATTCCTTGTACAATACAATACAGTTGTTAGATGGCATTTTAAATTTATTGTTTTGAACATTTTTCCAGTAAACAATGAAACAAAATGCACGCACCAATAATGACAAAACTGCCCAATTTAGAACATTTCCATCATAAAAGTCTACTCAAACTTCTACAGTCCACCAGTATCAGTAAATATGCACAATCTCTGAAGTAAAAGTCATCTAAATTCCACATTAAAGAAATCTGTAACTAATGAAGAGGTTGCTGCTAGCAAACTACTTTATATGTCATTGTTTCATCTACAAATAAAGTGCCTGTTGCTCTTGAGCAATAAATTGTCTATGTTGCATTAAAAAAATGATAAGCTAGCAATATCGCAATAGGGAATGAATGGCAAACTGATAACAAGTTCATAGTTACTAGGTATCTTCACCAAAAAGGGCTGCAGCATCCACCCCCTTTACAACATAGTACAGTATGAGCAATGCATCTACTTACTGTGGGAGTAGAACCTACAGCCTTCTTCATCAAAAGCAAGTATACTACCTGTTGTGCTATTAACAATGCAAGCTGACTCAGCATAAGCAGCACTAAACTTTTGTTCCCCTGCAGGTCTCAGATCCTTGTAAAATCTACTTGACACTCGGTTGTATCTCTGAACTTTGCAACACAAGAATAATGGAAAAAGCCAAAATTTATTTTGGGGGGGGGCCCAAAATCCAGGGACACATTTTAAACATTGCTTGTATAATGTTGGAAAGTTGCTAGAATAAAATGCTGTGTTACCACCATACATTTCACTGCCAAGTCTTAAACCCAGGACCCTGTGCAAAACAGTCAGAGCAACATACTACTATGCTAAATCAGCTGTTTTGTGAAAGCGAGGAAGGCAAACTTAAATGGCTACCATTTAGTGAATTCAGTTCTCACCATAGCTGTCAACCTCTTAGCACAAAACACCTGAACAAAGTCAATAATGGGGGAATACAGCCCCCAAACATATTCAGCAAATTCAGTTCTCACCATAGCTCTCAAACTTAGCACAAGAAACCTGGACAATCCAATAATGGGGGGATACAGTCCCAAAAATAGGGACAAATTTCAAATACCCATGTTATAAACTTAGAAAATTGCTAGAATAAAAGGTTTTGTGTTACCATATACTTTCTGAAGAATATGAAGTCTGAAATTCAAATGCCTGTTATTTTTATTTATTTAACATTTGTTAACCAGGAAAGTTTGACTTGGAACAAACACCAATTTTCAGCAGAGGCCCAGGGAGAAACACTGCAGACACATGTCTTTGTAAGATGGGAGGACTTGCAGACTCCGCACACAAGGCACCCAAGTCAAGAATCAAACCAGAGAACCTGTAGCTGTCAGGCAACAATGCTATCAGTGCACCACTGACTGTGCAAGGAAAAACAAACATACAGAAACCACAGATTTTATGAGGAACAGAACTAATATGAGGCAAAAATCTGCAAACTTTTTTTCATAAATGGTAGTGGGTAGGGAATTCAGGCCCTTGCCACTTGCATCCATGGTACAGGATTCAAGCCTGAGGTATTCTGTACCCACCACCATGTGATCTCTGGGGCATTTTACACACACACACACACACACACACACACACACACACACACACACACACACACACACACACACACACACACACACACACACACACACACACACACACACACACACACACACACACACTTCTACCTCACCTGCATTAGTTCAGCAGTCTCCATTCCAGTCCTCAGCCCACGGAAGCAACTTCTTCGACCTGAATTACTTCAGCAGTCTCCATTCCCACAGTAAATCCACATGCTCCTAAATTGCTTCAGCAGTCTCAGTTCCCGCAGTAAATCCACACGCTCTTTAGCCCGCACAAGCTAATGGCTGGGTTTCTGGTCCTCCTCTCAGCCTGCTGATTTCCCGCAAGAGTAGGCTGGAAGCCCCAGCCTGCTGACGATGCAGTCCAATGTTGGTCTGTTCCATGGTCATCATTACTGCACAGATCTCTGGACTGCAGGGCGGGAATGCCATTCTCCCTTATCTGGACTGCCTGGCAGAGCAGTCTGGAGTTCTGAGACAGTACAGAACTCCAAGCACAGCATGCATGTGTGGAGTTCTGGACTCATTCATTTTATTTCTATTTTTCTGTTTTATTTCCCTTTTCTTCTTATGTTTCTAGGTGGGGGGGGCTGCCGTCCTGCAGTCCTATAGCACGAGCTGCCCCTGAAACAAAATGACTATGAAAAATTACTTAAGAGAAAAAAAGAATGGCCAGCACAATGGATGAGAGAATAAATAAAATATTTATTAACAAGACATACTGGTTTCGGCTATACGCCTTATTCAGTGTACTTACATCTATCAAAGTGAAACAGGTTTTTTAAAGTATAGTGCACCAATCATGTCATTCATCTCATGAATTATTCAATACATAATGTTTAAACTGATACAAAAAACATTTCATGTAGGTTCATGCTGATGATATCACAGCAAACTACAATATAGACATCATAAAAATGACTGAAAACCTGTGTATATGAGAATATAGAGTAAAAATAATTATTAACTGACAACCTTACAAATTGCATTAAAGTTGTTCATTTAAACCGTGTGAGAATATACCCTCAAGTTTAATGATTCAAGAATGTTCTTTTTTGTTAAGAATGTTATGCCAACCAGCCTTCATGTTTCTATTGCTAATAATACGATCAATAATGATAAATTTGAAGCTTGTTGTTGAATATTGTACATAATGTTTATATAAAGCATTAGAAATATTTTTATTTTTAATGCTGCTCAAATGTTCAGATATACATAATTTAATTGGCTGAGAAGTTTGGCCAACATAAAAGGCCGAACAAGAACAGGTCACAAGATATATAATCCAATCAGAGCTACAATTGGCAGAGATATTAATATGAAAGATCTTTGAGGTATTTCTACTGGTAAATTCTTTAGTTCTATAAACAGACCTACAAAAAGTACAGTGACCACATGGAATACAACCAGACAAGACCCCACCTTCAAGTGTTCCTTGTTGATTTGTGCTAGGTAATGAATTGTGTTTGTAATGATTAAAAAAAACACCCAGTGTTTTTCCTCTTTTGAAAGAGAAGTTACACTTATCCCCTAACATATTTGAAAGATGTTCATCTGCCATTAGAATGTTCCAATGTTTATGAATTAGGTTTATGAACCTATATGTGTTACATGCATAGGTTGTATTGAATCTAATCACATCTTGTTTGACCCTGTTGTGCTGTTGATATTGTAATAAAATATTCCTATCTTGAATACAAGTTAAATTACTAGCCTGAATTACTTGATTTTTTTTATAGCTCCTGTTACAGAATCTAGTAATCACATCTTGCTTTTGATTTTCAAAAGCCTCAGTACTGGAACAGATACGGCATATCCTAAAGAAATGAGATTTGGGGATATTGTGTATAATGTTTTGCGGTTGACAACTGAATGCTAACAGTAAGCTATTAGAGCTTGATTGTTTTCTATACATATCACTGGAGAGAGTGCCATCATCTAAATGAGTTATTTGAACATCCAAAAAGGAAATAGATTTCACATCACAATAAACTGTGAATTCTATCCCTCACATATTTTCATTAAGATAGTTAAATTCTTAAAGGTATCCAGAGTCAGCTCTCCAAATCATCAAGATATCTTCTCCAGATACCAATTTCATCTAGAAATAATTATGACTGTAATCATAAATAATGTGTTATTCCAAATACTGCAATGTGTAGGTATGAAATGCACAGACATGAACTATGTGAGATCAAAATAGGAAATTTATGACCACATTTACCTTTCTGTAGATGCACAGTCTGAATGAAAACAAAAAGGATGAGAATTAATAATTAAATACGCTGCCCTGGGTGCCAAACCATCATTACAAGAGTCCAATAAAGACAAAATGAAGTGTAGAAGAAAAAATATTTCAATCAATTGGCTACATGACAACTTACTTAATATCTAGATGGAAACACAAAGGTTATGAGAGACATGAAAAATAAATTGCTTTTTAAATAAATTACTAGAATAACAGTCAAAAAGAGTTCCAATTATAATTTATATTCAGCTTTATAAAATTACCAAGTAACATGCTGAACGAAGCAATCTCTGATACCTCCACTTGTGAAAATGTTTCTTATCCAAAAAGACCTGCTGCCTGACAACAACTATCTACTTGTTTCATAGGAAGACATGATCAATGTAAAAATGAACAGCAAACAAGAAACAAGCTCAAGATAGATTGTTTAAAGGATTACTGCACAAGTTATGGACCACACATGATAGATTGGCATTCTGTTTAGTTTATGGGTAAAGCCTGCAAAGATGACTACAAGTCTCCAACAAATGTAATGAGCTTCTGAAAATACTGTAATCCTGTCCTTTATTACAAATACTGTCATATGCATTTCAATACCTAAGGCTTATACATTATCTAGTTATGTAAATATTCTCTGCATGGCAACAATAAAAAGGCTTTCAATTATGGTAATTCTTTAACAGTATGCTTATTAAAGCTTACTTGCATCTTAATCTCCAACAAGCTTACCTGATGGTCATTAAAGCATTGCTACTTAAACACAGAGCAACATGGCACTGCAACAGCATGCATTTTCTGAATAATAAGAAGCATAAATCAACAATATAAAAATATGACAGAAAACCAGAACATTCTGCAAAATTAAGGACAGATGAAAAAACAACTGTCGTACTTGTGGTCTACCTTGGATGGGGGAATATTCTGCACACTTACACTGCATAACTGCTCCTTGCCTTGCTTGGACACATCCAAAGCCACTACAGTGGGGAGTGGGGTGCAACAAGTATGTCACAATTTGAAATGCCTCTGGCTGACGGTGATGGCTCATCCCTCTCAACTTCAGAGCAAGAAATCTGGACAAAGCCATACATAGAAGTGGGGCACAGAACCAAAATAAGAACATTTTTTTAAACATTGCTCTTATAAATTTAGAAAGGTAATATAGTAGTAGGTTTTGCATTAGTATGAATTTTCTGAAGGGTATGAAATCTGAAACTCAAATGTCTGCCATTATTTTCTAACCTCAGTCTTTAATGACTTGCCACTAATTTGCCAGAAAACCACAATTTTATAAAAAACGGACCAAAAATGTGATGCAAAAATATAAAATTGCCACATAATACAGCTGGGAACCTGTCAAAGAAGGGACACCTTTTTAATATTAGTACTGTTAACTTGAGCAGCTGACAAAATAAGAGCATCTACATGCATTTCTGAAATAAAAGTAATCTATAACTCTGACCATTACAGTTATTTATAAAATTGTAAACCCTCCACGTTTTCTTCCAAAATTGCCATTTTGCAGAGGGATTATTAGGGGAGAGCAACATTTTGAGCCAAAGCTGGGAACAGTTGAGAGGTTTGGATATTCCTAATTCTATAAAGTGATTTATTTGCAAGTACTTCTGGACCTCTTAATGCAGGAAATCTGGACAAGGCCAAATATATTGGGGGAACATACAAACAGTACTAAAAATTGCTCTTGTATAAACTCAAGACAGTTGATAGAATAATAGGTCTTGCTTTAGCATGCATTTTTCTGAAGGTTATGACGTCTGAAACTCAATGTCTGTCATTATTTAGTGACTTCATTCCTAAATGATTTGCCAGAAAACCACAAATTTTATGAGGAACAAACCAAAAATAAGAAGCAAAATTTGGACAACTGAGAAGTATAGTTCAGCCGGGACTGTCTTTGAGTTTGCTGCCCTTCCCCCTCACAAAATCATGGTCGAATGGAGCCTCCCCCCTGCAGCCATTCCAATGTCCCATTCCTTGGTTATTTCACCCCATTTACCATAAACACTGTAATGTGCATACTGCTTCACTTCTGCGATGATTTGGATTTCATTTGAAAGTTTTATTTGCATTTTACAGCACTAACTAATATATATCTGCTAAACAAAGCAATACAGTCTCAGAATGAAAACAGATTTAGCATTAAAACTTCTCTGCCCTTGAAACTCACATTCATTGAAACAGCATTGAAACCCACTTTCAAAGAAAATGCATCTGTCCAGTGGCAGATAAAGATCAACTTTGGGCTGTTTTCAAATCATAGGCCCCTTGAGCTCGAAGCATACACAAGCACTTTGATTCACTTTTCTGATTGTATTAATTTATATTCCAAGTACAGTACAATACAGTTATTAGATAGCATTTAAATTTATTGTTTTGAACATTTTTCCAGTAAACAATGAAACAAAATGCACGCACCAATAATGACAAAACTGCCCAATTTAGAACATTTCCATCATAAAAGTCTACTCAAACTTCTACAGTCCACCAGTATCAGTAAATATGCACAATCTCTGAAGTAAAAGTCATCTAAATTCCACATTAAAGAAATCTGTAACTAATGAAGAGGTTGCTGCTAGCAAACTACTTTATATGTCATTGTTTCATCTACAAATAAAGTGCCTGTTGCTCTTGAGCAATAAATTGTCTATGTTGCATTAAAAAAATGATAAGCTAGCAATATCGCAATAGGAATGAATGGCAAACTGATAACAAGTTCATAGTTACTAGGTATCTTCACCAAAAAGGGCTGCAGCATCCACCCCCTTTACAACATAGTACAGTATGAGCAATGCATCTACTTACTGTGGGAGTAGAACCTACAGCCTTCTTCATCAAAAGCAAGTATACTACCTGTTGTGCTATTAACAATGCAAGCTGACTCAGCATAAGCAGCACTAAACTTTTGTTCCCCTGCAGGTCTCAGATCCTTGAAAATCTACTTGACACTCGGTTGTATCTCTGAACTTTGCAACACAAGAATAATGGAAAAAGCCAAAATTTATTGGGGGCCCAAAATCCAGGGACACATTTTAACCATTGCTTGTATAATGTTGGAAAGTTGCTAGAATAAAATGTGGTGATACCACCATACATTTCACTGCCAAGTCTTAAACCCAGGACCCTGTGCAAAACAGTCAGAGCAACATACCACTATGCCAAATCAGCTGTTTTGTGAAAGAGAGGAAGACAAACTTAAATAGCTGCCATTTACTGAATTCAGTTCTCACCATAGCTGTCAACCTCTTAGCCAAAACACCTGAACAAAGTCAATAATGGGGGATACAGCCCCCAACATATTAAGCAAATTCAGTTTTCACCATAGCTCTCAGCCTTAGCACAAAAAACCTGGACAAAGCCAATAATGGAGGGATACAGTGCCAAAAATAGGGACAAATTTCAAATACACATGTTATAAACTTAGAAAATTGCTAGAATAAAATGTTTTGTATTACCATGTACTTTCTGAAGAATATGAAGTCTGAAATTCAAATGCCTGTTATTTTTATTTATTTAACATTTGTTAACCAGGAAAGTCTGACTTGGAACAAACGCCAATTTTCAGCAGAGGCCCAGGGAGAAACACTGCAGACACATGTCTTTGTAAGATGGGAGGACTTGCAGACTCCGCACACAAGGCACCCAAGTCAAGAATCAAACCAGAGAACCTGTAGCTGTCAGGCAACAATGCTACCAGTGCACCACTGACTGTGCAAGGAAAAACAAACATACAGAAACCACAGATTTTATGAGGAACAGAACTAATATGAGGCAAAAATCTGCAAACTTTTTTTCATAAATGGTAGTGGGTAGGGAATTCAGGCCCTTGCCACTTGCATCCATGGTACAGGATTCAAGCCTGAGGTATTATGTACCCACCACCATGTGATCTCTGGGGCATTTACACACACACACACACACACACACACACACACACACACACACACACACACACACACACACACACACGCACACACACACACACACACACACACACACACACACACACACACACACACACACACTTCTACCTCACCTGCATTAGTTCAGCAGTCTCCATTCCTGTCCTCAGCCTACGGAAGCAACTTCTTTGACCTAAATTACTTCAGCAGTCTCTGATCCCGCAGTAAATCCACACGCTCCTGAATTACTTCAGCAGTCACCATTCCCGCAGTAAATCCACATGCTCCTTAGCACACACAAGCTAATGGCTGGGTTTCTGGTCCTCATCTCAGCCTGATGATTTCCCACAAGGGTAGACTGGAAGCTCCAGCCTGCTGACGATGCAGTCCGGTGTTGGACTGTTCCATGGTCATCATTACCGCACAGACCTCTGGCCTGCAGGGCAGGAATGCCATTCTCCCTTATCTGGACTGCCTGGCAGAGCAGTCTGGAGTTCTGAGACAGTATGGAACTCCAAGCACAGCATGCATGTGTGGAGTTCTGGACTCATTCATTTTATTTCTATTTTTCTATTTTATTTCCATTTTCTTCTTATGTTTCTAGGTGGGGGCTGCCGTCCTGCAGTCCTATAGCACGAGCTGCCCCTGAAACAAAATGACTATGAAAAATTACTTAAGAGCAAAAAAGAATGGCCAGCACAATGGATGAGAGAATAAATAAAATATTTATTAACAAGACATACTGGTTTCGGCTATACGCCTTATTCAGTGTACTTACATCTATCAAAGTGAAACAGGTTTTTTAAAGTATAGTGCACCAATCATGTCATTCATCTCATGAATTATTCAATACATAATGTTTAAACTGATACAAAAAACATTTCATGTAGGTTCATGCTGATGATATCACAGCAAACTACAATATACACATCATAAAAATGACTGAAAACCTGTGTATATGAAAATATAGAGTAAAAATAATTATTAACTGACAACCTTACAAATTGCATTAAAGTTGTTCATTTAAACCATGTGAGAATATACCCTCAAGTTTAATGATTCAAGAATGTTCTTTTTTGTTAAGAATGTTATGCCAACCAGCCTTCATGTTTCTATTGCTAATAATACGATCAATAATGATAAATGTGAAGCTTGTTGTTGAATGTTGTACATAATGTTTATATAAAGCATTAGAAATATTTTTATTTTTAATGCTGCTCAAATGTTCAGATATACATAATTTAATTGGCTGAGAAGTTTGGCCAACATAAAAGGCCGAACAAGAACAGGTCACAAGATATATAATCCAATCAGAGCTACAATTGGCAGAGATATTAATATGAAAGATCTTTGAGGTATTTCTACTGGTAAATTCTTTAGTTCTATAAACAGACCTACAAAAAGTACAGTGACCACATGGAATACAACCAGACAAGACCCCACCTTCAAGTGTTCCTTGTTGATTTGTGCTAGGTAATGAATTGTGTTTGTAATGATTAAAAAAAACACCCAGTGTTTTCCTCTTTTGAAAGAGAAGTTACACTTATCCCCTAACATATTTGAAAGATGTTCATCTGCCATTAGAATGTTCCAATGTTTATGAATTAGGTTTATGAACCTATATGTGTTACATGCATAGGTTGTATTGAATCTAATCACATCTTGTTTGACCCTGTTGTGCTGTTGATATTGTAATAAAATATTCCTATCTTGAATACAAGTTAAATTACTAGCCTGAATTACTTGATTTTTTTTATAGCTCCTGTTACAGAATCTAGTAATCACATCTTGCTTTTGATTTTCAAAAGCCTCAGTACTGGAACAGATACGGCATATCCTAAAGAAAATGAGATTTGGGGATATTGTGTATAATGTTTTATGGTTGACAACTGAATGCTAACAGTAAGCTATTAGAGCTTGATTGTTTTCTATACATATCACTGGAGAGAGTGCCATCATCTAAATGAGTTATTTGAACATCCAAAAAGGAAATAGATTTCACATCACAATAAACTGTGAATTCTATCCCTCACATATTTTCATTAAGATAGTTAAATTCTTAAAGGTATCCAGAGTCAGCTCTCCAAATCATCAAGATATCTTCTCCAGATACCAATTTCATCTAGAAATAATTATGACTGTAATCATAAATAATGTGTTATTCCAAATAACCCATGAAAAAATTGGCATAAATGGGTGCAAAAGATGCAACCATCACAGTTCCCTTCAGCTGTAAATAGCACCTGTCATTAAAATAGAACAAATTTTTAGTTAAAACATGCTCGGCCAGGCATACCAGAAATGTGTTGAAACCAGGGCTATATAAAGGGATATTTTCCGACCAATACTGTAAGGCAGTCAAACCTACCCAATGGGGTATGATGGTATAAACTGATTTGACATCTAGCATACACATGATCCATCCTGATTCTAGTTGAGAATCTGAGATAATGTTCAAAAATGGGGTGGTATCTTAAATTCTAGTTCTAACACCTTTAAGTAGGGGCTTGAGATGAAAAGTCAAAAAAGCAGAAAGAGGTTCAGTCAAAGATCCATGACTGGATACAACTGGTCTACCCAATGGTGACTATGGGTTTTTATGTATTTTGGGGAGCAGATACAAATGCTGTGGTAGAGGATCTGAAACAGTTAAATGGCTTAGAGTTTGTTTACTAATTATACCTTCACTTACAGCCAGATGTAAAAAATTATCAATATCATGTTTGAACTTATAAGTGGGATCAATAACCATATTAATATAAAATCTACCATCAGAAAGCTGTTTTTCTGCTTCAGCCAAATACATGGACTGATCAAGAACCACTACTGCACCACCTTTATCAGCTGGAATTATAACTAAATTCTTATTATGTCAAAGATTATCTAGTGCATGTGCTTCTGCAGTGGTTAAATTCTGCCACCCTTGTGTGGTATATAAATCTGTGGAAAAATGCAAATCTTTAAGAATACATTTTTTAAAAATGTCGGCATGTTTGTTGACTGATGGAATAAATGTAGACTTATGAAATCTAAAACTAGATTGTGGCTCATGGTTAGGTATAGATTTTTGAAAAAAATTTTAAATTCAAATTTCTACAAAACGATAGTACATCATTAACTAAATCCTGTTCAAATACAACAAAACCTGGTACAAAATTCAGACCTTTATTAAGTAATTGTATTTCAGCATCTAACAAATGGACTGAAGATATATTGTGTATGTTACCATACCCAGCTAGTGGGGAATCAAAAGATGGAGTAATGCTTCTAATGAGCCTGCTTGATCGATGTTTCCTGCCACCCCTCCTTCTGACCCTAAAGGGTTAGATATGGTGGACTGACCTTTGGAACTTGTAAATGTGACATTGCATCTTTTATTACTCGGTGACCCCTCTTTAAGATCTGATTCAATATCAGTACATGAATATGAATCATCTCCAGAAGTGTCACTAGTAGGCAAATTGCTTGGCTTCTTTAAAATGCATTTGGGTTGTTTCCTTTTGGTTCCCTCATTTGGATTCCTTTGTTTGGAAAACTGAACTCTCTTGTATAAGTCAAATCGTTTGCCCAAGTTATAATCTCTCAAGTCCCTATTGTACTTTTGAATTTTTCTGTTTTTTAACTGTGTTTCAAAATCAGTTAGAGCTTTAGTTAACTTCTGAAATAATGTCTTGTATAAAGGGTGACTTTCCATTTGTTTAGACTCCTCACAAACCTGAGTGACTGCCGATATAGAACTAACTACTCTACATTCATTAAAAGAAAATAAAATTTCTATAAATCGTGAAGAACCAATTTGCTGCGCTGCTGCCCATTCCATAGTTAATATATCATCAGTCCTTCCCACTAATGGTTGTAGTCTAATACGTAGCCCTCTAGGTGTGATGCATTGGAGTTTATATACCTTAAACAATCTTAAATGTCATACATTAAATCTAAGATTTTTCATTGATTTAGTCAGTTTTGAAAACATATATGTGTACATTGAACTGTATCAAGACTAAGGACCTGAAGGTCATCCTTGTCAGCAGACAAGCCTTGTAATATCATATGGGCACTGTTTAAACTCTCCAGGTGATTACAAATCACTTAAAAAATTACAACAATCCAATATCAAAAGTACCACTAACAGATGTGTGTAGCCTAAGGACATATCTTTTTTTATTCCAGTGTTGTTTATAAAAAAGGAAAGGAAATCAATCAGAGTCTATGTCCAGATACTATGCTTATGGTGGATAAATGAATAGCAGGGAATCAATGAAAACAGGAGAGTTCATTCATTTTACTGCAAAGGAAGTACACTGAAAACACTTTAGCTAGAGCAAAATAAGCAATGATCCTGTTTTACAAAAGGTAAGTGAATTATTTCACAAAAACACATGGTGCAAAAATACGACTGAAATGCCTTATACTACTGTTTAGAGTTTGATAATGTTATTCTGAGAGGAACTAAACAAACAACACTGGCACTAATGAAACGATTCCGTGAACTCTGTAACTAATGAACCACCAAAGCTAGCTCCAATAATGTCTTAATAACTTTAATAATGCGTAAAACAATAAAATAAAAGCACAAGCTTCAATAAATACTAATAACTGTTAGCGCTTTTATTTAACATAATATTAAACTTCATCAGACATCCACCATTCATTATTTTGCAGTTTAAATAACAGCAGCTTTCACCTGATTGGTTCATGGCATACACCCCCCTTAAAATCTTCAGAAACTAATTTTTCATTATTTAAAACATTTTTTAACAAAATAAATGTCATTCAAACAAATATTAAAATAAATCTTACTACTTCCACTATATGTCAACCTAAAACAATATTAATAAAGAAAAAGCACTGTTAAAATTGACCAATGAAATACAAATGGCATTACATTATGTTTTATAATTTCTTTATTTGCAAAGCTTTTAACTTTAATATAGGTGTTATGGAATTGCATTTATTTATGCCTGGCCAACTATCAGCATTCAGTTTTACTTGCCATATCAGTTCTTTCTTTTCTAAGTACAACATTCATGCAGTCCTTACATTTATTTCCACACTATCTATCACCATACATTCAAATTGATGAATTGGGTTGTCATATTCAGGTTTGGCCAAAGCATTATTAAGGTTCACTTTCTTGATACTATATGCATGCTCATAAACCCTTTGAATGAACCTGCTGTCTGTTTTTCCCACATAAAAACTTGGGCAAAAAGTACACATTGCGATGTAAACCACTGCACTGGTATTACAATTGTATTTCTCTTTTATGTTATATGTGTTGCCCCTTATTGTGAAACTAGTGTGACAAACCAAAATGTTGCCAGCCCAGCTAGGTGGAATTTGTAAATAATTTTATGTCATTTCTGAATATTAATATGATTTTTATAGAAGTGTAATAGAAGGAAATACTGCCAGCCCAGCTATTTTAAATTTTATAAATAATCATGTCATTTGTGAATATCAAAGTGATTCATATGTTTGTCTTACAAATGTAAGAGAACTATATGTTATGTCTATATTAAACTACTGGTGCAGAAGTGTGTGTTGAATAGGGTTTGTACAATACTGAGCTTCAAGGATGTGTCCACAGTGTACCCTCAGTGGCGGCTGGTGACTTCAAATCACAGGGGGGCTGCAGGAGACGCTGAATGGGCGGGGTCAAAGGGAAGGGGTGTGGTCAACCATAAAGGGGAGGGGCTATGCACAAAACCACAAAAAAACTAACTTTAATTAAATACGCTGCCCTGGGTGGCAAACCATCATTATGAAAGTCCAATCAAGACAAAAATAAGTGTAGAAGAATAAAAATATTTCAATGCATTGGCTGCATGACAGCTTACTTAATATCTAGATGGAAACAAAAGGTTGTGAGGCATGAAAAAATAAATTACTTTTTAAATACATTACTGGAATGCCAGTCAAAATCAAGTATAAGAAAAACCAGAAGCACTCAACTCAAACCACTTCTCCTTGCACTGCAGTTCTAATTATAATATATTCAGCTTTATTAAAGTACCAAGCAACATGCTGAAAGTAGAAATCTATGTGATGCCCCACTTGTAAAAATGTTTCTTATCCAAAAAGACCTGCTGCCTGACAACTTGTTTCATGGGAAAACATGATAAAAGTAAAATGAAAGGCAAACAAGAAACAAGCTCAAGATACATTGCTTAAAGGATTACTGTACAGGTTATGGACCACACATGATTGGCATTCTGTTTAGTTCTGGGTAAAGCCTGTAGAGATGACTGGAAGTCTCCAACAAGTGTAATGAGCTTTTAAAATAATGGAATCCTGTCCTTTAATACCCAAGGCTTATACATTATCTAGTCAAGTATTCTCTGCATGGCAACAACAGAAAGGCTTTCAATGTTGGCAATTCTTTAACAGTATGCTTATTAAAGCTTACTTGCATCTTACGATGTCAGACAAGCTTACCTTATGGTCATTAAAGCATTGCTACTTAAACACAGAGCAACAGGCACTTTGAGTAATAAGCATAAATCAACAGTACAAAATATGACAGAAACCAGACCATTCTGCAAAATCAAGGACAGATGAAAAGCCATTGTAGTACTTATGCAGTGTGTCCTCCCCATCCAAGGTAGATACAACTACTCCTTGCCTTGCTTGGACACATCCAGAGTCACTACATGGGGAGTGGGGTGCAACAAGCATGTCACAATTTGAAATCTCTCTGGCTGACTGTGATGGCCCTGACACATTTGTCATACCTCTCAACTTCAGAGCAAGAAATCTGACAAAGCCATACACAGAAGTGGGACAAAGGCACAACAATAAGGACAATTTTAAATATTGCTCTAATAAACTTAGAAAGATAATAGAATAGGTCTTGCATTAGTATGAATTTTCTGAAGGGTATAAAATCTGAAACACAAATGTCTGTCATTTTCTAACTTCAGTCTTTAGTGATTTGTCACTAATTTGCCAAAAACACAATTTTATGAAAAATGGACCAAAAATGTGATGCAAAAATATAAAATAGACACACAATACAGCTTCTACCTGTCAAAGAAGGACACTTTAATATTAGTACTGCTACCTTGAGCAGCTGACAAAATACAAGAATCTACATGCATTTCAAGTAATCTATAAGTTTGATTATTACAGTTATATCTTAATTGTAAACCCTCCATGTTTTCTCCCAAAATTGCTATTTGGGGGAGGGATTATTAGGGGGAAGAGCAACATTTTGAGCCAAAAATTGGGGACAGTTGAGAGGTTGGCTATGCCTAATTCTATAAAGCAATTTATTTGCATGTACCTCTCAACCTGTTAATGCAATAAATCTGAACAAGGCCAAATATATTGGGGGCACATATAAACAGTACTAAAATTGCTCTTGTATAAATTGAGACAGTTGATAGAACGGCTCTTACTTTAACATGCATTTTATGAAGGTTATGAAGTCTGAAACTTATTATTTAGTGACTTCTGGCAAATCATTTAGGAATTAAAACTACAAATTTTATGAACAACAAACCAAAAATAAGAAGCAAAAATCTATTCATTCTTTTGAAAATCTGGACAGTTGGGACGTATACTTCAACAGGGCCTGTCTGAGTTTGCTGCCCTTCGCCGCCCTGACAAAATAATGGTTGAACTGGAGCCTCTGCAGCCATTCCAATTAACCATTACTTGGCTATTTCACTCCATTTACCATAAACACTAATGTGCATACTGCTTTACTTCAATGATTGGACTTCATTTGAAAGTTTTATTTTGTATTTTACAGCACAGACATTAAGTCATCTGTTAAACAAAGCAATGCAGTCTCACAATGAAAACTTAGCATTAAAACTTCTCTGCCCTTGAAACTCACATTCATTGAAACAGCATTGAAACCCACATTCAAAGAAAATACATTTTGCCAGTGGCAGATAAAGATTAATTTTGGGCTGTTTTCAATCATAGGCCCTTGCATATGAAACATACATGTGCTCTTTTGATACACCTTCCTCATTGTACTAAAATTATATTCCTTGTACAATACAGTACACTTGTTAGAGGGTGTTTTAAATTTGTTTTGAACATTTTCCAGTAAGCAATGAAACAAAACATATGCACCCATAATGGCAAAACTGCCCAGTTGAGAACATTTATCATAAAAAAGTCTACTCAGACTTCCACAGTCCACCATTAGTAAATATACACAATTCTACAGTCCACCATTATTAGTAAATATGCACAATTCCACAGTCCACCATTATCAGTAAATATGCACAATTCTACAGTCCACCATTATCAGTAAATATGCACAATTCTACAGTGCACCTTTATCAGTAAATATGCACAATTCTACAGTGCACCTTTATCAGTAAATATGCACAATTCTACAGTCCATATTCAGTGAATTCAGTTCTTGCCATAGCTGTCAACCTTAGCACAAAACCTGGAAGCCAATAATGGGGAATACAGTCCCAAAAATAGGGACAAATTTAAAATATTCGTCTTATAAACTTAGAAAATTGCTAGAAAAAAAAGGTTGTGCTACTATGTATTCTGAAGAACATGAAGTTTGAAATTCAAATGCCGGTCAATTTTACTGGACAGAACAAAAACAATTTTCAGCAGAGACGAGGGATTAATACTGCAGACACGTCTTTGTAAAATGGCAGGGCATCAGAGCAAATCCACACAAACACAGAGAGGAGATGCAGACTCACACAGAAGCCACCCCAACCAAGAATCAAACCAGAAAACCTATAGCTGTGAGGCAACAATACTACCACTGCACCATCAAATCTGCAAGGAATTAAGCATTCAGAAACCCGAAGTCTGAAATTCAAATGCCGGTCAATTTTACTGCGGACAGAACAAAAACAATTTTCAGCAGAGACGAGGAATTAATACTGCAGACACGTCTTTGTAAAATGGCAGGGCACCAGAGGAAATCCACACAAACACAGGGAGGAGATGCAGACTCCACACAGAAACCACCCCAACCAAGAATCAAACCAGAAAACCTACAGCTGTGAGGCAACAATACTACCACTGCACCATCAAATCTGCAAGGAATTAAACATTCAGGAAACCTGAAGTCTGAAATTCAAATGCCTGTCAATTTTACTCATGACAGAACAAAAACAATTTTCAGCAGAGGATGAGGGATTAATACTGCAGACACGTCTTTGTAAAATGGCAGGGCACCAGAGCAAATCCACACAAATACAGGCCGGAGATGCAGACCAGAAGCCACCCCAACCAAGAATCAAACCAGAAAACCTATAGTTGTGAGGTAACAATACTATCACTGCACCATCAATTATACAAGGAATTAAACATTCAGAAACCTGAAGTCTGAAATTCAAATGCCTGTCAATTTTACTGGACAGAACAAAACAATTTTCAGCAGAGACGAGGGATTAAACTGCAGACACATCTTTGTAAAATGGCAGGGCACCAGAGTAAATCCACACAAACACAGGCAGGAGATGCAGACTCCAAACAGAAGCCACCCCAACCAAGAATCAAACCAGAAAACCTATAGCTGTGAGGCAACAATACTACCACCGCATTCATCAATTATGCAAGGAATTAAACATTCAGAAACCTTTTAGTCTGAAATTCAAATGCCTGTCAATTTTACTTCCGGACAGAACAAAACCAATTTTCAGCAGAGGGATTAAAAACTGCAGACACGTCTTTGTAAAATGGCAGGGCACCAGAGCAAATCCACACAAACACATGGAGGAGATGCAGACTCCACACAAAAAGCCACCCCAACCAAGAATCAAACCAGAAAACCTATAGCTGTGAGGCAACAATACTACCACTGCACCATCAAATACTGCAAGGAATTAAACATTCAGAAACCCTAAGTCTGAAATTCAAATGCCTGTCAATTTTATTTAACATTTTTAATCAGGACAGTCTGACTTGGAACAAATAAACAATTTTCAGCAGAGGCCCAGGAAGAAATAATGCAGACATGTCTTTGTAACATGGGAGGACACAAAAGCAAACCCACACAAACACAGGGAGAAGATACAGACCCCACAAAGAAGGAACCCCAGCCAAGAATCAAACCCAAGAACCTGCAGCTGTGAGGCAACAATGCTACTACTACACCATCAAATATCAAGCATTGCAACATTTACAAACCACAGATATTATGAGGAACAGATCAGATCGAATATGAGGCAAAAATCTGAAATTTTTACAAATGGTGGTGGTAGGAACTCAAAGTCTTTAACACCTGCACACAGGGTACAGGGTTCAAGCCTGAGGCATTCCCTACCACACCACCATAAGCACCTGGGGCATTTTCACACACACACACACACACACACACACACACACACCAGTCAAGCACCATACACAAACTCCAGACAAGCACCATACACAAACTCCAGTAAAGCACAAGCACCATACACACAAATAAACATTGTAAATTAAAAAGCTAACGTACATCCTTCCCGCGCAATACTGAAGACCCGCGAGATCCCAATGCTCCATCCCGACGAGATCCCTAATGCTCTGTCCCGAGTCCCTGCTGCTCCTCTTGCAGTCCGGACGCGACCCATAATCCTGGTTCTGTGCACTGTAAAAGTGCACAGATGTCTCCTTGTGTCCCCCTATGGGGACGGCCGGACTGCCTTGAGCATGCGCATAGACCGACAGTATGAGCATGCGCATAGACCGACAGTAGTCGGGACTCGGTCTATGCGCGAAGTCCGCGAATCGCGAATTTTGAAAAAATAATTTTTTTTATTTTTCATTTTTCTTTCTTTCTTTTTTTATTTTTGAGGGGGCCGAGCCGCCCCTGTGTACCCTACTGGAAAAGAACAGAAATGTATGTAAACTATATACCTATGCAAATGTATGTTTTAATTGTAGAAGCTGGAACATACAGAGTTAACTTGCAACACTTCAAGAAAATAAGTTGAAATTAAAGTGTTTTATGATTGTGTTATCCCTCAGTTTCAGTTCAGCAGCAGACACAATCTCTAGAGCTAGAAGTTTTCGCATCGTCTTGAAACTAGGTTTCAAATGTAAATGCATTTTATTGTTTTACGACTTCCAAGATCTGCAAACATCTGAGAGATAAGTCATTTTAACACAGAGGTGTAAAATTCTAACTTTTTTTTAGCCTGGGAACTGAAGTCGGGTGACAGAGTGATGTCATCCAAGCTAGCCTAATAGTAATGTTTGATATTAATTTGGGAACTCTCTCAGGGATAGAGAGTACATTTTGTATCTTGTCTTGGGTCTAGAAACATCCACTCAGCACTTCTGCCTGCAGGTTGTCTGTAAGTAAAACTTAGGGCATAGTATCTCTTAGATATAGATAGGAATATAGGAAAGATTAGTTTAGATGTTTTCTGTATTTATTTGAGACTGCCCTGCAATGTTGTTTTAAAATATTTCCTGTGATTTTGAACTCTGAAGTAATTGTGGTGATTGAATATTGTGTTGTTCTTTTATTATTAATTATTAAATATATTTAAGCCTATCTTTGTGGCTGATATTTGTGAGACATATTTAAGTTCTTAGAGCACTTACATATGTATTTGGTGACACTGTACAGGCCACTCCAATAGCCTTGCTTGGCCAGACTACCAAGTAAGACGCTGACTGGTTCGACTCTCAGCTAGAGCATCTTCTGCGTGGAGACATGCATGAATGTAGGTTCATGCTGATGATATCACAGCAAACTTACGCATATAGACATCATAAAAATGACTGAAAACCTGTGTATATGAGAATATAGAGTAAAAATAATTATTAACTGACAACCTTACAAATTGCATTAAAGTTGTTCATTTAAACCGTGTGAGAATATACCTCAAGTTTAATGATTCAGAATGTTCTTTTTGTTAAGAATGTTATGCCAACCAGCCTTCATGTTTCTATTGCTAATAATACGATCAATAATGATAAATTTGAAGCTTGTTGTTGAATATTGTACATAATGTTTATATAAAGCATTAGAAATATTTTTATTTTTAATGCTGCTCAAATGTTCAGATATACATAATTTAATTGGCTGAGAAGTTTGGCCAACATAAAAGGCCGAACAAGAACAGGTCGCAAGATATATAATCCAATCAGAGCTACAATTGGCAGAGATATTAATATGAAAGAGTTTTGAGGTATTTCTACTGGTAAATTCTTTAGTTCTATAAACATACCTACAAAAAGTACAGTGACCACATGGAATACAACCAGACAAGACCCCACCTTCAAGTGTTCCTTGTTGATTTGTGCTAGGTAATGAATTGTGTTTATAATGATTAAAAAAAACACCCAGTGTTTTTCCTCTTTTGAAAGAGAAGTTACACTTATCCCCTAACATATTTGAAAGATGTTCATCTGCCATTAGAATGTTCCAATGTTTATGAATTAGGTTTATGAACCTATATGTGTTACATGCATAGGTTGTATTGAATCTAATCACATCTTGTTTGACTCTGTTGTGCTGTTGATATTGTAATAAATTATTCCTATCTTGAATACAAGCTAAATTACTAGCCTGAATCACTTGATGTTTTTTATAGCCCCTGTTACAGAATCTAGTAATCACATCTTGCTTTTGATTTTCAAAAGCCTCAGTACTGGAACAGATACGGCATATCCTAAAGAAATGAGATTTGGGGATATTGCGTATAATGTTTTGCGGTTGACAACTGAATGCTAACAGCAAGCTATTAGAGCTTGATTGTTTTCTATACACATCACTGGAGAGAGTGCCATCATCTAAATGAGTTATTTGAACATCCAAAAAGGAAATAGATTTCACATCACAATGAACTGTGAATTCTATCCCTCACATATTTTCATTACGATAGTTAAATTCTTAAAGGTATCCAGAGTCAGCTCTCCAAATCATCAAGATATCTTCTCCAGATACCAATTTAATCTAGAAATAATTATGACTGTAATCATAAATAATGTGTTATTCCAAATAACCCATGAAAAAATTGGCATAGATGGGTGCAAAAGATGCAACCATCACAGTTCCCTTCAGCTGTAAATAGCACCTGTCATTAAAATAGAACAAATGTTTAGTTAAAACATGCTCGGCCAGGCATACCAGAAATGTATTGAAACCAGGGCTATATAAAGGGATATTTTCCAACCAATACTGTAAGGCAGTCAAACCTACCCAATGGGGTATGATGGTATAAACTGATTTGACATCTAGCATACACATGATCCATCCTGATTCTAGTTGAGAATCTGAGATAATGTTCAAAAATGGGGTGGTATCTTAAATTCTAGTTCTAACACCTTTAAGTAGGGGATGAAAAGTCAAAAAAGCAGAAAGAGGTTCAGTCAAAGATCCATGACTGGATACAACTGGTCTACCCAATGGTGACTATGGGTTGTTATGTATTTTGGGGAGCAGATACAAATGCTGTGGTAGAGGATCTGAAACAGTTAAATGGCTTAGAGTTTGTTTACTAATTATACCTTCACTTACAGCCAGATGTAAAAAATGATCAATATCATGTTTGAACTTATAAGTGGGATCAATAACCATATTGATATAAATTCTACCATCAGAAAGCTGTTTTTCTGCTTCAGCCAAATACATGGACTGATCAAGAACCACTACTGCACCACCTTTATCAGCTGGAATTATAACTAAATTCTTATTATGTCAAAGATTATGTAGTGCATGTGCTTCTGCAGTGGTTAAATTCTGCCACCCTTGTGTGGTATATAAATCTGTGGAAAAATGCAAATCTTTAAGAATACATTTTTTAAAAATGTAGGCATGTTTGTTGACTGATGGAATAAATGTAGACTTATGAAATCTAAAACTAGATTGTGGCTAATGGTTAGGTATAGATTTTTGAAAAAAAATTTAAATTAAAATTTCTACAAAACGATAGTACATCATTAACTAAATCCTGTTCAAATACAACAAAACCTGGTACAAAATTCAGACCTTTATTAAGTAATTGTATTTCAGCATCTAACAAATGGACTGAAGATATATTGTGTATGTTACCATACCCAGCTAGTGGGGAATCAAAAGATGGAGTAATGTTTCTAATGAGCCTGCTTGATCGATGTTTCCTGCCACCCCTCCTTCTGACCCTAAAGGGCTAGATATGGTGGACTGACCTTTGAAACTTGTAAATGTGACATTGCATCTTTTATTACTTGGTGACCCCTCTTTAAGATCTGATTCAATATCAGTACATGAATATGAATCATCTCCAGAAGTGTCACTAGTAGGCAAATTGCCTGGCTTCTTTAAAATGCATTTGGGTTGTTTCCTTTTGGTTCGCTCATTTGGATTCCTTTGTTTGGAAAACTGAACTCTCTTGTATAAGTCGAATCGTCTGCCCAAGTTATAATCTCTCAAGTCCCTATTGTACTTTTGAATTTTTCTGTTTTTTAACTGTGTTTCAAAATCAGTTAGAGCTTTAGTTAACTTCTGAAATAATGTCTTGTATAAAGGGTGACTTTCCATTTGTTTAGCCTCCTCACAAACCTGAGTGACTGCCGATATAGAACTAACTACTCTACGTTCATAAAAAGAAAATAAAATTTCTATAAATCGTGAAGAACCAAGTTGCTGCGCTGCTGCCCATTCAATAGTTAATATATCATCAGTCCTTCCCACTGATGGTTGTAGATAATACGTAGCCCTCTAGGTGTGATGCATTGGAGTTTATATACCTTAAACAATCTTAAATGCCATACATTAAATCTAAGATTTTTCATTGATTTAGTCGGTTTTGAAAACATATATGTGTACATTGAACTGTATCAAGACCAAGGACCTGAAGGTCATCCTTGTCAGCAGACAAGCCTTGTAATATCATATGGGCACTGGTTAAACTCTCCAGGTGATTACAAATCACTTAAAAAATTACAACAATCCAAGATCAAAAGTACCACTAACAGATGTGTGTAGCCTAAGGACATATCTTTTTTTATTCCAGTGTTGTTTATAAAAAAGGAAAGGAAATCAATCAGAGTCTATGTCCAGATACTATGCTTATGGTGGATAAATGAATAGCAGGGAATCAATGAAAACAGGAGAGTTCATTCATTTTACTGCAAAGGAAGTACACTGAAAACACTTTAGCTAGAGCAAAATAAGCAATGATCCTGTTTTACAAAAGGTAAGTGAATTATTTCACAAAAACACATGGTGCAAAAATACGACTGAAATGCCTTATACTACTGTTTAGAGTTTGATAATGTTATTCTGAGAGGAACTAAACAAACAACACTGGCACTAATGAAACGATTCCGTGAACCCTGTAACTAATGAACCACCAAAGCTAGCTCCAATAATGTCTTAATAACTTTAATAATGCATAAAACAATAAAATAACAGCACAAGCTTCAATAAATACTAATAACTGTTAGCGCTTTTATTTAACATAATATTAAACTTCAACAGACATCCACCATTCATTATTTTGCAGTTTAAAATAACAGCAGCTTTCACCTGATTGGTTCACGGCATACACCCCCCTTAAAATCTTCAGAAACTAATTTTTCATTATTTAAAACATTTTTTAACAAACTAAATGTCATTCAAACAAATATTAAAATAAATCTTACTACTTCCACTATATGTCAACCTAAAACAATATTAATAAAGAAAAAGCACTGTTAAAATTGACCAATGAAATACAAATGGCATTACATTATGTTTTATAATTTCTTTATTTGCAAAGCTTTTAACTTTAATATAGGTGTTATGGAATTGCATTTATTTATGCCTGGCCAACTATCAGCATTCAGTTTTACTTGCCATATCAGTTCTTTCTTTTCTAAGTACAACATTCATGCAGTCCTTACATTTATTTCCACACTATCTATCACCATATATTCAAATTGATGAATTGGGTTGACATATTCAGGTTTGGCCAAAGCATTATTAAGGTTCACTTTCTTGATACTATATGCATGCTCATAAACCCTCCTGTCTGTTTTTCCCACATAAAAACTTGGGCAAAAAGTACACATTGCGATGTAAACCACTGCACTGGTATTACAATTGTATTTCTCTTTTATGTTATATGTGTTGCCCCTTATTGTGAAACTAGTGTGACAAATCAAAATGTTGCCAGCCCAGCTAGGTAGAATTTGTAAATAATTTTATGTCATTTCTGAATATTAATATGATTTTTATAGAAGTGTAATAGAAGGAAATACTGCCAGCCCAGCTATTTTAAATTTTATAAATAATCATGTCATTTGTGAATATCAAAGTGATTCATATGTTTGTCTTACAAATGTAAGAGAACTATATGTTATGTCTATATTAAACTACTGGTGCAGAAGTGTGTGTTGAATAGGGTTTGTACAATACTGAGCTTCAAGGATGTGTCCACAGTGTACCCTACTGGAAAAGAACAGAAATGTATGTAAACTATGTACCTATGCAAATGTATGTTTTAATTGCAGAAGCTGGAACATACAGAGTTAACTTGCAACACTTCAAGAAAATAGGTTGAAATTAAAGTGTTTTATGATTGTGTTATCCCTCAGTTTCAGTTCATCAGCAGACACAATCTCTAGAGCTAGAAGTTTTCGCATCGTCTTGAAACTAGGTTTCAAATGTAAAAGCATTTTATTGTCTTACGACTTCCAAGATCTGCAAACATCTGAGAGATAAGTCATTTTAACACAGAGGTGTAAAATTCCAACTTTTTTTTAGCCTGGGAACTAAAGTCAGGTGACAAAGAGTGATGTCATCCAAGCTAGCCTAATAGTAATGTTTGATATTAATTTGGGAACTCTCTCAGGGATAGAGAGTGCATTTTGTATCTTGTCTTGGGTCTAGAAACATCCACTCAGCACTTCTGCCTGCAGGTTGTCTGTAAGTAAGACTTAGGGCATAGTATCTCTCTTAGATATAGATAGGAATATAGGAAAGATTAGTTTAGATGTTTTCTGTATTTATTTGAGACTGCCCTGCAATGTTGTTTTAAAATATTTCCTGTGATTTTGAACTCTGAAGTAATTGTGGTGATTGAATATTGTGTTGTTCTTTTATTATTAATTATTAAATATATTTAAGCCTATCTTTGTGGCTGATATTTGTGAGACATATTTAAGTTCTTAGAGCACTTACATATGTATTTGCTGACACTGTACAGGCCCCTCCAATAGCCTTGCTTGGCCAGACTACCAAGTAAGACACTGACCGGTTCGACTCTCAGCTAGAGCATCTTCTGCGTGGAGACATGCGTGAATGGGCGTACCTTCATTGAAGGTTGTGCGTCAGGGCTGGCAACTCAGCACTTAAAAATCAAATGCTAATCATTAGTGGACTGGAGTTCCGCTGTGGTGACCCCTGACCAGGAAAAGCCGAAAGACACAACAAAAAGTAACATTACACAATAGGATTTGTCACCTTTTTTAAGGGCCTTATAGTAGCTGATAAGTAAGGGTGGCTGGTGGCAGCTGGTACTACCTTATAGTCTGGACAGAAGGGGGCATAGCCAGTAAACCTGTGTCAGCCTTTCCCAGATGTGTGTGTGTGTTTGTATCGCAATCAAATCTCAAAGTATGTGTGTGCCAGCTACTTGGGCAGGGACACAAAGCACTGGTTGGACAGAGAGGATGCTGGAGGCCTTAGCTTGACCACTCAGCTGAGATCATAACCCTATTGCTGTGCCGGTGGAGAGTCTTATTGGGGGATCTAGAGAAAGAGGGAGAAACCAGCCCCAGACTGACTGTGATTTCTGTATGCTCTTAAGGGAAATTGTACTTTGCTGTGTGTATGCACTTGTCATCCTCTCAGTGTGTACATCCCTCCCTGTTGCCAGTGGTGAGGATTGAGGCGCCTTGATTACTGGGCCAATGCAGGGGCACCACAGTTAGTACCTATGTTTATTTTTGGGCACAACTTACAAGTTCCACGTCTCACCATTCTGGTATTAGTTTTCAGTATACTTTTCCTGTACATTCAAACAAATTCTTAAAATTTAACCCTCTATGAAAGACTACACATGGGTGTTCTCCTAGTTTGTTCCTTATATGGGGATCATCACACAAAATGGTCCAGTTCTTATTTAAAATCCACCTCAAACTATTATGATCTTCCATATATGTTATAAGGAAAGCACTAGTAAATTCAGATCTTCCTATTGTATGATTATCTTGAAATAGAATTGATGCTTTGTTATTAAAACTTACATTAATAGCATTAGATAATCTGATTTAATTTATTTGGTCAGCGGCTGCCTGTTCCCAATTTATATATAGTAAAATTGGTTTAAAATAACCATTTTTCCTTTTTCATTTTACTTCTCCTATTAATTCTTCCACTAACCAATTAGGATATGCTCTCTTTTGAAACATGGTCTTCAAATTTTCACACTCATGCAAAAAAATCTACATCTTTAGAAATCATTTGAGCTGCTCTTACCAGCTGTCCCTTGGCCACTGGTCATTTTTGGTGGTCAGGATGTGAGTTAGTAAAATGAAGGAAACTATTGGAATAAGTATCTTTTCTATGAATACATGAGATATATCCCCATCTAACTCTGTCCTTAACCTGACAGACCTCCAAATAAACCATAGATTCTGTACTATAATTATACATAAAAAATAAAAAAAAATGGTAGTATTGTTTATATAATCCATAAATTAATTTAAGGAGTTCTGGGATGCTTTCCATATAATACATATATCATCTTGAAACCTAACATATAAATGAATGTTATTGTTATATTGAGTATCAAAAACACATTTCTTTTCCCAATATGCCATAATCATATTGGCATAAGCACCTCTACATGGTGACTGCATAGCAACTCCCTTTTTCTGTAAATAATAATGGCCATTAAAATAAATAAAATTATAATTCAACACCAATTCAAGTAATTCTATGATTAGATTGCTTTTCTCATGAGGAATACACAAATAAACAGCATCTCACTTACCTACTCGAGCCCTGTGTCTTGCGGTATGACTGTATATAAATCACGCACATCTATTGTTAATAACACATCTCCTGGATCATATTCACCTTGATTAATTAACTTTGAAAACTCCATGAATCTTTACAAATTTGTACTTCCTTACTCAAAATTTTCTTAAATTCATAATATAAATATTTAGCACAGGCTGAAGTGACGGAATCCCTACCATCCACTATGGGGCGCATTGGTGGATTTTCAATACACTTGTGGATTTTTGGGACTCCAAAAATATTAGAATTCTTGGTGTTACTATGTTTAAATAATTATAAAGATATACATCTATACGCCTCTCTAAAAAGATATAATTTAATTATGCATATATCTTCTGATCGGCCCCATTCAATTCATTCAGAGAAACTATTTGATATGTGTCAGTACTTAAAAACTTGTTCCATCCTTTTATTGTAATCATATAAATCCATTATAACCACACCTCCCCCTTTATCCGATTTCATAATTCTAACTTGTTGTTGCTTTAAATATTTTAAAATAAGCTGTTCTTTCTTATTCAAGTTTGAATTAATACTTTGTCTTCCACATTTATGGGAGAAGACCTGCCTAAAATCCAGCTCACACATTCGCTCATAAGTGGCCAAAATGGGGTGTAGGGGTGGATTATAAACACTACTAATGGTGTACCTATTTATTTCTTCACATTGGGTATTTTCATCATACATTAATGAAAAGTTAATTTTCCTTAAATAAACTTTCAGATCTATTCTAACATCTGTTACATTCAAAAAAGCTGTTGGAACAAAAGTCATACCCTTTGCTAATAAATTTGCAATGGCAATATCACATTTCATTTCAGAAAAATGAAATACTTTGAAATCCTTGTCCTGATTATGTATTATTTTGCAAGTTCTTTTATTTATTCTTTCATCCACTTCATTGAAATTACCATGTTGTTCCATAATGGGTTCTTTAGTTGTCAACGTTTCCGTCGTGATTGGTGGGGTGCAGAAGGTTGGTTGTTGTTCTGTGTTCTCCATTGATTATTTCTGAGGGGGTGATACTTGAAACCCCGCCCCTTGATGAACTATATTGTTATTGTAATTATTTCTACCTATTAATCTTTCAGAAGTTATTGGAGCTAGCATTGGTGGTTCATTAGTTACCAAATTCACGGAATTGTTTCATTAGTCCCAGTGTTGTTTGTTTAGTTTGTTTTTGCTTTGATTCTGAGAGGAGCAATAGTGATAATAATAATAATGGTTAAACTATAGTTTTTCAGGAAGTGAGAAATACAAAGATGCAATGTTCAAAGTAAAACATTAACTTTGTTACAATGCCTGAAATGATAGGGACCTATTAACAAAACTTAGTGCAGATTTTTGTGGTCCTTTTCCCCACAGGCAGACATCTATAACATAGGTTCATAGGTGTGTACTAGGCCATGGCCATGGCCCTGGAGCCTTTACAAGCCTAGCCCATAGAAGTGCCCTGGCATCATGCCGCCATTAGTTCCTGGTGCCTCTATCAAGTAGAGCCACTGGAGTGATGCCCGGGGTGAACTTTCTATTTCCCATCCACTCATCAAGATTTCTCTTGAAAAGGGCCAGTGAGGTGCTCTGCTTGACATGTATGGGAAGTCTATTCCAGAACATGGGCAGTCTCTGGGTTATGAACCTGTCCCTCCAGGATGTTCTGTTGATTGTGGTAATGGGGTTGAGGTCCCTGGATCGTGTGGTGCAGAGGGATTGGGATTTCTTTAGGTGTAACATTTCTAACAGGGCTGGGTCAGACATGGCTTTGAAAGTCAAGCAGAGATTGCCTCTTAATAGACGATATGAGACAGACAAAAGATGGAGTTTTTTGAGTCTGTCCATGTAGGGCATGCGTTTAAGACCTAGGATCTTCTTCCTGAGGTACTTTTGTGCCTTTCCAGCTGTTGCAAGTGTTTAGTGAGGTACATGTCAAATGGGGCATTATACTCAATGATTAGTCTAATGATGGAAGAGTAGAGAGAGATGATGACCTCTTTCTTACTGGATGCAAAACCCTTGGTAATGAGATGTGCCACATAGAAGGACTTTCTGACCACAGTGGTAATGTGGTAGTCAAAGGAGAGGTTGCTGTCAACCTGTGTCCTCAGATCTCTTATAACACCTTCAGTGTTCACTGAGCTACCATCAATGTGATAATTAGTGGGAAGTGAGTTTTTCCCAAAGGGAATGATGATGCATTTTTTGGCATTAAGCTTAAGGCCATGGTTTCGACACCAGTCGTGGGTCTCAGTGAGGCCTTTCTGTAGGATGTTATTCAGTTATTGACTACTCAACAATTTAGCATTTATTTAAGTTTCTAATTCTTAGCACTTTACATGTATTATATGAAGAGTACACAAAATTACTTTTTTAAATCCACATCACTGACTGGTAAGGTTGGGCTGTCTGTTAGAAGTATTTGACCTGTTAACCCAAATCCTGATATTTCTGAGAACTGTGATTCATACAGGAAAAACAGTGACTTGCAAAATTCGTTGCTTCGACTTTCATGCCAAGAATTTTTGTAGATGAGGTTCACCCTCCTTAATCCCTGATGTGTAGGATGCACTCCACAATCTCCTGACAATTATAGATACTTATATTTGTTATAAATTATATATTTTTTACTTTTTTTGTATCCACCCCTTCCGATCAATGACCTTTCCTTCTCTGGCCTAATGGCTCATTTTCCGCCTATGAGGTGATAGTTGGACTTGGGAACTGTCATCCAGGCAGCCATCAAGGGATTTTTTTTTGTAAGTACTGAATTCTCAAACTGTACTATGACCTGAAATGACACTGCATGATGCTGACCACAAATGTACACAACTGTGCATTCCTATTCCCATATACAGCTTACAATGCTTGTCTCATCTGTTGCACTCCTTCCCAAGAGTTGTAGGATAATGCCTTCTGAATTACAGTACATGCACCCGTTACTGGGTTTCAGACAAGCAACAAGACTGTTCACCCCCCCCCCTTGAGAATGAGTGAGTTGGCATTGGGGATGGCATTGGTCATTCTTCTTCTCCCCACTTAAACAGCTTGCTGAACTCAGGTCATCAGTCTGTAAGCATTTGTTATCCCTCTGTGCAATGGAACTGGACCCACATGTTAAACTATTTTAGAATGTTTTGATTTTTTTTTTTAGTAAAAAACAGTCATATTACAGAAGCGGTATAGACAGTAACTGCTAATGCAATGCAATGAAACAACATACATACAATTTTTATGTGATTTTACAAAGTGTAAATGAGACCATTTGAGTTTTATTGCTGTGTTAATTAAACAGAGGCTACAACAGAGAGACACTGAGTCAACAATTAAAAATGTAGTTGCTTTCCACTTTATTATAAAAACAAAAGGAAAATATAGCTCTTGCAAGTTAGTTAACATCCAGTGACCCCTATAAAGCAAACCTAACAGTCAGAATGCTATTATCATCTAGAAACAGTTCAGATTAAGGAGTTCTTACCAATGCGCTTGTATCCCAAAACCATTGCAAGCTGCCTATTTAAAACTTTCAAGCAGGACTCTCTCTCTCTGTACCTTTTTTGGATATTTTTTCCTATGCTGTCTGCCAATCAGCAGCTCTCCTGTGATCACTTGGCTAGTTTGTCTCCTTAGGGAACAGGAGATGATTTTTGGGAGGGCATCATGCAACCATCCACATACCTGCAAGTGGATTTGTCCAAAACAAAGCAAGCATGAGACTGTCATTGGCTATGGTGACCAGAAGACCATAATGCTTTGTAGGTCCTCATTAATAAGTTTGTATGACTGATTGGTAAGGTGAACTTCTGAACCAGTTGGTGATTGGTAAAGCACTGCTCTGTTGATTTTAATAGTATTAAAATGTAGTTGATTATGATAATCTTCAAATGTTGAATGTTAAACTGATATGACCTTAAACATCAGTTGATTGTACTTTATGATACAGTAACAGCTATGACTGAAGTGTCATTTCAGAGATAACGGTCTTCTTTCTATTTGTACCAATTTCCTACAATTTCATTATAGTTATTATTGCAGGACGTTTCCTTTCATTGCTTTTGTTGTTAGTACAAATTATTCCATACTCTTGATGCTATCTTAGCATAGATCTCTGTTACAGCTTTTGAGTGTTAAAGGAGTTGGTGTGTTACTAAAACTAAGACATAAAAGATGTCTCTGGTCCTAGCAGAGGGTTTGGAAATGTATGTCTGAATAAACTGGTATGAAAGCCTTCTAAAGACCATTCATTAACAGCAGTTGCTCCCTTTGCGTCCTTTTAGTGCTTGACGGTCCCCAAGACCAGCATTTAATATGGGCTGAGGCCATCTTAATCAGACCTTGTCTGAGTAATTAGCATTGCTCTTAGCCCCTTTCAGAAACGGTTAAAGTAACTGATGTTTCCTCCTTAGTGTGACCTGACAGCTAGTAGAGGTGCACTAATTACTGTGAATCACACTTGTGACTGCATCCATGGCATTACCCTCACTTGTCTGCAATCTCCGTTGCCTGCTTGCCTCCACAATCTACAAATGGTGCCTTCTAGCTCACACCTGATCTTCTTTATAATCTTTAAGTACTGTGCACCTCTTCTCTTATTCCCATGTACATTTTCAGTGATCAAAGCCTCCAGTCTGTAGACTGTTAGTGATTGGTGAAACCCTGTACCTCTCAACCATCCCAGAGTAGTTCAGGGAATCCTACTTCTCACCGAGTCTCATTTGTCACATGATTGACTAGTTTGGTTTGCACTGTGCACCTAATACATGCTCTACTCTGACTCTTCAGCCTAGGTACTCAATGATGGCTGTTAGTCTTAGACAAATGCTGTACTAATGAGGTGCATAGTGCTTGTTTTTTTATTAATTGCAGCTTATTCACATAGTGCAGCATAACCAGGATAGTGCATTGAAGTGACAGTTTCAGTTAAAAATCACTACTTTCACTTTAAATACTGTGTTTTGACGTTTATATTACATACTCACAGTTTATGCAATTTATACAATTTATGTAACAGTCAGTGGCATTCTATAATTAATGTGTGTTTGATGTACTTTTGCTGACTATTTTGCTTTCTTCTGTATATTTGCAGGACCCTTTTCAAGGTTCATTAACACCCTATAACTGAATTTTGATTTGCTATACCATTTTTACCAGAGTTAAATAAATGTATAAATGTAATAAATTAAAAACAAAACTACCCAACTATAATATTAGAACTCAAAAGTCCTCTTACTGTGGGTGATCAAAACTTCCTTTGATTCATACACATAAATTGATTTGAATAGTGGAGTCTAGGGGAAGTCCCCTTAACTTGTTTTCTTTATGCTTTTCAGCTTGTAAACATGACTCACTGTCTTACATCCCTCTAATGTCATCTTAATTTAGTTTGCTTGCTTCATTTTTGTCATAGTGTGACAAATATGTTTGTCTCAGTTCTCAGGGTCATGAACTCTCACATAAGCTAAAACAGGAGTTGACGAAGCATGTTTTGCATACATAAAGACAGAAGCACACATGCAAAAATGTTCTAATGGCAGCAGTTCTCTTGCCATACCTTTCAGTTTCTTTGATCAAGAACTCTGGACAAAATAAAAACAAATTAATGGGGGTAGAAAGGCTCAGAATCAGGGACAATTTTAAATATTACTAATAATTAATTTAAAAAGTTAATAGAAGAACAATACAAGTGACTTCAACATGCATTTTGTAAGAAATAGGAAGCATGAAATTCTGTCTGACTGACTGTAATCTTTACAAATTTACCAGAAAATAAAATATTTTATGAGGGACAGTGAAAATACGAAGCAAAATCAAGGACATTCTGCAACACCAGGACAGTTGAGAGGTATGGTTCTTGCTACTATAAATGAAACAGTAAAACAGAAAGAAATGTGACATTTAAGGATAAGACCTTCAATGCTACAATAACCTTGGCATCCGCATTGCCTCACTGTACTGTTCACCCTGTCCCTAACAGAAACCTGTTTACCTCTTCCACATAGCATATTTACTGCATCATTGCTACACTCACTGCTAATTCTGACCAGTACGTTCCTTGTTGATTCAGTATGGATGGATTTAGGAATGAATGTGGTTTTACAGTATTAGTATTGTGAAGCAGTACTGTCTGTACACTTTAGGTGCAGGATAAGAGGTACGCAGATTGTACGTGCGATATGATTGCAGTGCTGAAAGGCTTTTGTTCCTGGTGTCCCATTGCGATTACTCTTAGTAGCAGGGGATATACTGACAACAGATAATTTGTAGAAGTAGCAGCTAGGAATGATTGCAAAAAGACATTCCCGGGGATTCATTAAAGGGCCTAGCACAAGCCATATAGTGAATACTAAAAAAACCCTGCTCTCACAATGTGCTAGTTTGCATTTCAGAGACATGTTAGCCACGACAAAGTAAGATGCCATTATCAGCTAATTTGCCTCTCTCTCAGTTGCATTTACTACTGCAATGTGCACATCATTGCTGATCAGATGTTGTGTTTGTAAACTGCCGCTCATGTGGGCAGTGGCTTCCCTCCTCTATCACTCTCCTATGCATACAAGTATACAAAACATAGACACACTACAGTCCCCATAGCTGTAATGGCTGAAGTGCCATTACAGCACATATCTAGTATGCTTTGGTGGCTAGTGCTTGTCCCCACCCCCGATCACTGTAATATTGTGTCATTATGCCACTGACATAGTATCCAGTGAATCCCCCCATCCCTTCCTGCTGTCAGTGCTGTTAAGGTGCTTAGATTGACTGTAATCCCTGATGTTTAGTGAATCCTCTACTCTTGATCCTGTACTGCTGTTGGTGCCTTAAGGCACTTATATTTACAGTAATCTCTGATGTCTAGTGTATTTCCCCACCCCTAATGTCACGGGTGCTATCATATAGTCAAACTTGTACAAGTTCGAACCTTATATGGTCGAGACCATAAGTTCAAACTTGTACAAGTTTGAGGGTTTCAACGGAAATCTCCATAAGGAGAGGTTTCCATTCTTTTGAATGAGGTGCAATCTCGGAGTTAGTACATTTAAGTAGTGGGGCGTGTGTGGGGCACAGCTCCCCACGTGAGGGGTGCTGCTTACAACAGTTTAGTTTATTTTTCCTTCTTTTTTTTTTTTTTATTCATAGTCAAAGTTTTGTAACTTCGAATGGAATGGTTCGTACATTTCATGTTCAAAGTTATAAAACTTCGACTATGTGATATAGACCCAATGTCACTACCATGGCTGTGGTAGGTAGCTGCATATGGCCTTTTGGCTATGTTCAATACCACAACATAGTGGGCATGACTGTGAAGCTCTGCATGGCTGAGTGATTTCTTGAATTGCTCAGAGTGTAGATGTCTTCCTGGAGGCAGTTCTAAGGGAAAGAGCACATGGGTAATTTGCATATGCCTCTTCACCACAGTGTCTAATTAGCATTCAGCATGGCCAGAGGTCCAGCCGCAAATGGTGCTGCACATCTTTGTGCTAGAGCACCATACAGCACCATGTAACGGAAGGTGTTGAATAGCAAAAAGGTACAGGTACCTGCATACTGAGCTGTACAGATTTTGGTACCTTCATGGATCATGGCATTTATTTTATTACTCATTAAACATCACCAAGATAATGCCACTGTGGGTAAATATTAAATGCTAAAGGAGAAAAGAGCAATGAGATGTGAAGAAACCAAAAAAGAGAAATGACTAAAAAAAGTTGATGAGCTTAGGAGGAGAAAAAAGTTGGCCTGGATGAGGTGGTTCTGGAATCAGTTTATTTACTTACCTAAAACTATAATTTTATAACATTATTTGTTATCAGAGAAAGTTTGTTTATCCTGATAAGCTACTTAATTTTTCTTATTTGATCTGATATGCAGCATTTTCATATAAGCAATCAGATTAACTAAATTATACTGGATGTAAGGAAAAGAAGAAAAAGAAGGAAACAGTGATAACAGGAATGGAGCGATCACCCTCCTCTTTCTTTCAGTATTGGGATGTCAGGTTCATCATTCCTTGCATAATGGACAAAGTCAATTGTGAAAAAAACAGAAACACAAAGGTTAGAAAGGAAAGTGTAACAGCACTAGTTGTAGTAATGGTGATGGTTAATAAGGTTGTAAAAGAAGACAGAGAAAAGGATTCCAACTAGTCATGTCTTGTGTATTATAGCAATAACCTACGCCTGGGTGTGGGTAATACTGGAATTTACCCACAGTTGGTGTGGTTTGGTCACGAGGGCGAAACCCGAGTGGCCAAACAAAGACAACCGTGGGTAAATCCAGCATTACCCACACCCAGAAGTGGGTTGTTGCTATTATACAATGACATTATTTAAGAAAGAAAAACGTACTTTTCTTAAATAATGGCATTGTATAATGCCTCCTTGCTGCCCTTCCGCAGCTGTCTGGTACTCTGTGTCAGTTTTGATGTACTGCGCATGTGTATGCTTACGCAGTACATCAGAGCTGTGGGTAGAAGCAATGGAGAAAGCAAGATCTCCGTTGCTTTTTGCAAAGTGTCTCGCTATGTTAAAGGAGTTTAACATAGCGAGATAGCTTTAAAAAAAGCAACGGCAATTCTCTGTTGCTTTTTTTAAAAGCTGTCTCGCTATGTTAAACCCATTTAACATAGAGAGACAGCTTTTAAAAAAGCAATGGAGAAAGGAAGATCTCAGTTACTTTTTTTAAAGCTGTCGCGCTATGTTAAACTCCTTTAACATAGCGAGACAGTGTCTAAAAAGCAACGGAGATTTTGCGTTCTCCGTTGCTGTAAAAAAAGACTTATACTAATGGAAACTGGACCTTTTTCCATTAGTATAAGTCTGATTTACAACATGCACGCTGACCAATCAGCGTGCACATTTTGGAATATTAATGGGGGGGGGTCGTTGTATAATATCTGTTTCGTAGACCTTTCTGTAAACTGTGAGGTGTCATAGGTTTCCTTCTAGGCCTCTTAGTTATAATATACATTTGTTTAGTTTTACTCAGTTAATGGCATAACTCTTTGTCCATTAACAGCTGCACCATTACCCACTGCAACTTATCTCACAAATTACTTTGTTCATGATTCCTCAAGTGTCATTACCTGTGAATCAGGTCATTGGATCCTTAGTGGTCTGAAACTCCATGTTGGATGTTTAACCCATTATCTGCAGCAAGAAACTGTTGAAGGGATAGGTGATTTTTTTTTTTTATGAATTCCTTAACTGCCATGAAGAAAGCAGACATAAACTGACACCCTATGATATATGCATGTGTCTCCTGAAGAATGTGTCAATATTTTGATGTATCAGTATGGTCTTACATGGGACCTGCCTTGGTCCCCATCAGAAGACATTACTACAGCTTGTTGATCTTCTACTTTATTGGTATTCTTTCCTCACCTCTGCACTGATGAAGAGACCATTAGATGACACTTCTGAATCAGCAATATCTTTGGAACAATACTCCTATTGTCAGTTGGCAGGCCAAATGATATATTTCAGAAAGACACCATAGAGACCAATGTAAGAACTGACTCTTGTGTACAATCTAATATATAACTAAAAATATAGATAATCCTGTAAAATTGGTTAGGATATGTTATAATTGTTGTAAGGTCCTGTACAGCACAGTTGAAGGGCTAACACAGAGATCTCTGCTGACAAGTCCCGCAAATACAGTAGGAAAAAGGAATGATCATTCCTCTCTACTATTGAGTATGGAATTAAAAGACATTTTATTAATGTGTTTAATCAAAAAGTATTTTGCTTAATAAAGCAATAAATAGTCAACAGTATAATCAATAACATTAAATATAAATAGTCTGTAGAAATAACCATTACAATGTAGATAGCATTAAAGACAACAGTGTCCCTATACAACAGGGCAATGATATAGAATATGTACAAATTGTTTTAGACATCTAAACACAATATTTCTTGCTAAGAAACAGAGAAGGAAAACACAGTTTCCACTAGGTCTTGAGACTAACACTAAGACCAAAATTAAATGAATGTACAATATAGTTGCTTTGCTTAAAAGCTGATTAGTTAAACTAACCTTAAACATACTTATAGAATGGCTGGACATAAAACAAACAAAAAAGTTATTGATTAAACAGAGCAAAACAATGGGCTGATATTACTCCACAAAGCACATTCCAAAAAAGCGTTGGTGAAACTAACTTCATAGCACCATACAACAACATGCATTTGCTAGGACAGGAGATCAGTTGATCTATTGATAGCCATTTTTTGACCTCCAATAGATCAAAGAAATTATGCTGAAACATGTTTCAGTAACAGTGGAGGTTTGTCCACTGTTGTTTGACCTTGGAGTAGGTATATATAATCTCCAGGGGTATAGAGGGCTTGCCCCCTGCAAAAAAAAATGTTTTTGTGAATTGTAGAAAGGTATCTTAACTTCATAACACCATATAACAACATGCATTTGCTAGGACAGGAGATCAGTTGATCTATTGATAGCCATTTTTTGACCTCGAATAGATCAAAGAAATTATGCTGAAACACGTTTCAGTAACAGTGGAGGTTTGTCTACTGTTGTTTGACCTTGGAGTAGGTATATATATAATCTCCAGGGGTATAGAGGGCTTGCCCCCTGCAAAAAAAAATGTTTTTGTGAATTGTAGAAAGGTATCCTGGCATAATTTTTTTTAATATATTGGGAGTCGATGAAACCATTGTTGATAGTTCAAAATGTATCTGCTAGGACATTTTCAATGAACACCTGCTATATATAATATCCACTAACCTAAGCTAGACTCTTTCCTGGGCTCAGAAATTCAAAACATACCTTCTATCTTGGCCCTAACTGAATAACTCTTGATACGGCCACATCTACTTTTAAGCCATGTTTACCAGACATAAATACCACATAAAGGGGTGGCATGGTGCCACAGAGAATAGCATTGTCACCTCACAGCAATAGGTTCCCCAGTTTGATTGTTGGCTGGGGTGCCTTCTGTGTGGAGTGTGCATGTTCTCCCTGTGTTCGCATTGGTTTCTTCTGGGTGCTCTGGTTTCCTCCCACATTCCAAAGGCATGCAGTAAGTGAACTGGACACTCTAAATTGGCCATAGGTGTGAGTGTGTTTGCAGGTGTGTGGTGCTGAAGAACAACCATGGCAGGGATAGCCACCCAGCGGTATAAACCTTGGCTCTAGATGATTGTCACTGTTGAAGTGACACCCTGACCCCATGTGCAAAAATTGGAAAAAGAGGTTGTGGATGGATGGATTTCAGCTGAAAGTACTCTTGTTTCAGTCATAAAATATGGGCATGGTTCTCAGTGGCCATGTCCTATTAGGAGTAAGCTTCTACACAAATTTACATAATTTTTCCAATGTATCACATATTCACATGCTACAATACTTGTAAAGAAGTGTACCTGCATATTCCCTAAACAACTTAAACTGTAAGAATGAGGTGTCTGTTAAAGAAGGTGAAATAAAATCATCATTCGTGAATTGTTCTCCTTTTTTGTGATTTCAGAGATAATATCACCTTATACCTTAACTCTCCTGATACAAGGACTATTAATGCCTACACTAATTTCCAAATGGATTGTAGCACTCTATATGAAATTTTGAGACGCACTTTTCCTTTCTGTCATAATTTCTGGGTAATCGAGTTACTGAACATACTGAAAGTATTTGTGTGACTTTGGTATAAGACAAGGAGTCATGAACTGGAGTAATGAGTCAACAGGAAGAGGCCTGAAAAGTTCTATGTCTATGTTCTGAAATAACTTTATATGGATTATTCAAATATCAGTCAAGTTTACTGAGGGAGTGACCGTGGTAAGTTAGCAGTTTAAGTAACTAGGCAGCACCTTATCTTTGAAATGCAGTCAGATAAGATGCAGGGACTAGTGACCAGACTGTTTATCAAACTCTTGCATTAATTTGCTAACCATTTTAGTGAACTGGTCAAGAAAACGTTTACATTTATAGACTGCTACTGTAATAATAATAATAATAATAATAATAATAATAATAATAATAATAATATTAAATATATAATGCCAGCAGTACTGCTCTCAGATAAAACAAGTTTTATATAGCTACATATACTACATAGAGCTAATGAAACACAGTCAAGCATAGATAGTGATTAAATAAGGATATAAAGTGAATATTATACTGTGGTTAAATGAAATGTGAATTGTAAATTTTTTTCATTGAATGTTTAGTTGCATAGGGAATTCAGTGAGATCCTAGTACAATGGGAGTAAGAAGACGGAGCAATGTGAAGCAAGCATGTTTAGAGATGTGGGGTGTATGGACTTTTTTTGTAGTTTGGTTAAGGTTGACTTACTTTTGCCCACTGCAATGTTGCAAAGTTTATTGCTCAACTCCAGATCTGCTTAAATATTGTCTATATCAAAATGAATGTGTATGGAGCTTCGGCTTAGCCATTATCTTTACACTACTGACATTTATAATCCTCTATTAGACATTCTTTCAACTTGCACCTGAAGGCAAATAAATTGGTTCATTTGTGGTATTACCTGCCTGTTATTACAGGCAGGTAATTCCAATTTGCTTGTACAACCTTCCTCAAAGTCCTTTCCCATTGTAAGGTTAAATATAAGCCTTCTTAAATTAAGGACACTCTGACCATTGGACCTAAATGGATAGTGTACGACTGCTTGATTAATTTTTTAACTACAGGAGGGATGCTTATTATATTTTTATTCATTTGCCATTAGTAACTGGGTAAGTGATTCATGAGTCAAGTACCTTTTGTGATAAACAAAATCAAAGAGGCAATAATGATGAGATAATGAGACATATTATCAGGTACTATGCATTTAACAATATGGAACTGAGTGGATAAACATTATATGGCACTTTCTAATCTCAAAGTAATTAAGTTCTCTCTCTCTCTCTCTCTATATATATATATATATAATTATACATATAGGTTCTACATACATATTTACATAGGTTGATAGGTTCATAGGCCAACAATCACAAGGGCCTTTTTAAGCCTTGCCATGCATCACAAATCTCTGATAAGTTTTGGTACCCTTCATAAGTGTAACTAGGGGCTTGGGAGATGAAACATTTACAAGCAGGGGCATGGGATATGAACCATTTATGGTCTGCCTGTGTCCATAAGAGATATAAGTGCCAAACCAGGGATGAATTTCCTGTTCCCCATCCAGTTGTCCAAGTTACAACTGAAATGGGTTAGGGAGGTTCTCCTTTTCACATGGACAGGGAGTCTGCTCCAAAGAAGGGCTAGTCTGTGGGATATATACCTGTCTCACCAGCAGGTCCTATTTATATCACAGGCAAGGTTTAAGTCTTTATAATGGGTAATTCTGGTTCTGTTTGTTTTGCAGATATGCAGGAGGTCCATCAGAGTGCAGTCTGATAATGCCTTGTATACCAAGCATAGATCTCACCTCAACAGCCTGTAGGAGACAGAATACAGGGATAGGGTCTTGAGGCAGTCTGCAAAGGAAATGTTACATATGCCTTGCATTCTTTTAGTGTGTAATCTCTGTGGGCATTCCAACTGTTGGATATGCCTGGTTAGGTACATACCAAAGGGAAGCATTGCACTAAATCAGAGGTCTGATGAATGCTGAATACAGTGGAACAATGACTTCCTTGGACCTAGTTGGATAACATAACATGCTTCCTTTGCTACTTTAGACACTTGATAGTCAAAGGATAGATTACTGTGTATGTGTCCCCCCAAGTTCCTGACTACTGGGTCAACTCTTGGGGGTGTGTTGTCAATATTATAGTTACTAAGGGTGGATGACTTCCTGAAGGATACTATTATGCATTTCTTGGCATTTAGTTTTTTTCAAAGGTTCTGACATCAGTTGTTTATCTGTGTCAGTCTTTCCTGGAGAACATTTGTGTCAGTGGTGGATTCAATGACAATTCCTAATTTGCAATCATCTGCAAAATTAGTCAGCCCAAGGCCACTGACAGTGGCCTTGACTTCAGAAAAGTAAATGCCAAAAAGGCACAGTCCCAGGACCAAGTCCTGAGGGACTGACTACACTTGTGACTGGCTCCTTTGTAGCAGTTGACTCCCCAATTCTAACTTCTTGGGTCCTGTCTGTGAGGCAGCTGGCTATCCACCAGGTGATATAAAGGTGTGTACCTAACCTCTTGAGTAGGGTATTGTGTAAAATGCCTTGGCCAGGTCAATGTAGGCAGTATGAACTATTTGCTCTCATCCATTGCTTTGCTGACCTTCTCAAAGAAGTCCGCCAAGTTGAATAGGCATTGCCTGCCCTTGATGAAACCATATAGGGTTGGGTCCAGTGTCTTGAGGTTTCCTCTGCCATTAGTGATCATTTCCAAGATAATTCTTTCCATGGCTTTGCATATGAGACTAGTGAGACTTATGGATCTCTAATTTCCACAGTCTGTAGATGGCCCACCTATGTGCACTGTTGTTGTTCTCCATTCATGATGCACAAAGCCTGTCTGGAGGCTACAGTTAAATAGCAATTCCAAAGTACTTGCTAGGTCATGTTTCATGTTATTTAGAAGGTATCCTGGTGTATTTTCTGGGCCCATTGATGCAGTGTTATTTACCTTAGACAGAGCATTAAGGACCTGCTCCCTAGTGATTGAAAGGGGAGTTATAGTTGATTGTATTTCCTGAGGAAAAGTTAAGGAGAAGAGAGGGGTAACGTTGGAGCTGTATTTGTCAGTCAGCTGTATCTTCTGACTCAGTATAGGTGGCTCCATTAACAATGAAAATACCTTTCAACGTCTTAGCATAAGAAATCATGACAAAGGCAAAATAATGTGGGGAAAAAGGTAAAAAAATAGGAACATATTTTAAATATTGCTCTGATAAACTTAGAAAGTTTCTAGAACAATAGGTTTTGCATTGACATACATTTTCTGAAGGATATGAAGCCTGAAACTCAAATGTCTGCTATCATTAAGAGACTTCAATCCTCAGTGGTTTTCCAGAAACCACAAATTTTATGAGGAATAAACCATAAATGTTAGGCAAAAATCTGGACATTCTGCAGAAATTTGGACAGTTGAGAGATATGACAATGAGCTCTGTACACAACTGTATATTGCCTTTGAGGTTGCGGACATAGCTAAAGAATGTCTTGTGGTTGTCCTTGGCCTGAGAAGCCAAATTTACCTCAAATTTGGCTTTGGTAAACTTTATCTGTCCTCTGACTTGTTTGTTTAGCTTGATGGGAGTGCTTTTATTCTGTTGGGTGCTGCACCTCCTAATTTTTGCCACAGTTTTCTTTTCCTTCTGTTATATAGCCTACTGATGTTGTGATTCCACCAGGGTGTTTTTTTTTTTTTTTTGAGTTAGTTCTGGACTTCTTCCTGGTGGGTCCAGCTGTCTCTATGCAGCTATTAACATGCTTACATAGGGTTTCTGTAAACAGTTCTGCATAGACAGCAGTGTTCTAAGGGTTTAGGAGGGCTTGGAAGTTTTCTAGGTTATCACTTAATAGTAGGGAGTTAGCCTTAGATTAGTTCCTGAATATTCCAGGATTAGCTGGGGTTCAAGGTTTTAATTTTACTTCAAAGGAGATCATTTCGTGGTCTGCCTTTGTGTTCTGACCTTACCAGAGAAGACATTACATTAGGGGGTGTGCAGCACTCTTCCATATTAGTGAAGACCAGATCCAGTATGGCTGCACCCGTGGTTGGTTTATTGACAATCTGGCCCAGGGAGTTTGTGTCTACTCATCCCTCATTAGACCAGTCATTGAATATAACACCCTGTTTGGCATATACCTGACCAGACACCTACAACAGCTGGAGAGGCCACAAAAGTACCTCACAAAAAAGGATCCCAGGCCTTAAACACATGTCCTACATGGACAGACTCAAGAAACTTCTGCTGTTCTCAGTCTCTTATCGTCTACTTAGAGGTGATTTCTGCTCGACTTACAAAGACATGTCCAACCCAGCCCTGCTTGAAATGCTACACCTAAAGAAATCCCAATTCCCCCCTACCACACACTCCAGAGATCACAACCTCATTACCACAATTAACAGAACATGCTGGAGGGACAGGTTCATCTCCCAAAGACTGCCCATACTCTGGAATATGCTTCCCATTCATGTCAAGCAGAGCACCTCACTATCCCTCTTCAAGAGAAATCTGGACGAGTGGATGGGTAACAGAAAGTTCATCCCAGGGATCACTCCAGTTGCTCTACTGGATAGGGGCACTGTGAACTAACATTGGGTGGCATGGTGCCTGGACAATTTTCTTTGGGCTAGGCTTGTAAAGGGCCATTATCATAGCTCACACCTATGAACCTGTGAACCTATGGACAAATTCCAGGGATCTCTGTACTTGTATATTTGGTATCATATATGCTTCCCAGTTAATAGTGAGGTAATTAAAGTCACCCATGAATATGGTATTGTGTTTGATGTCGAGTGTTTCCAGTAAGTTTAAATACATAGCATGGGTTTCTTGGGTCATAGAGTAGGTAACTATAGCTTGTAAGGAAGTTGTATGGGAGTTTGCCTGTGGTGATTTGATAAATGTGGAGAAGCTCAAGAGCATTGTCTTGTTTGACCAGCATTGAGGTATATTTACATTTGATGTAAATCTAGACACCTCTACCTTTAGTCCCTGTCTGTGTAGTAGCTGATCTAAATGTGTGGAAGACATTATAACTTTGCACTGTCAGTGTACTTTCCTGTGACTTTAAACCATGTCTCAGTGACTGCAGCATTCCCTAGGATGAAGAAAATTTCTAGGCAGTGGAGTTTTCTGTTTAGACTACTAGCATATAAAGTACTGAAAACAGTAATCATTAATAAAGTATTCCAAATGATTATGCAGAGAGGAAAAATTACATGGTATTTTAGCCTGCATTATGAAAGCAGGCACATTTTGCTTCATTGTATAAATGCTCATTCAGTACAGACTTGAAAATTTGCAGTTTGGTTGTTTTTCACTTCATTTTAGGAGGTGGTTCCATAATGCTTTTCTAGTTTTTTTTTCAATGCTCTTTCACCTATTTAAATTCTGAACTTTGGTTTGGTTTAAGGAAGGGGATTATCCTGATTGCTTCTAAGAATGCAGCCTGATGCTCTGACTGTGAGCAGTCTGTTTAGTCTAGAGTAGTAACAAGTTGCAGAATTTTAAATATCAAAGTACTGTGAAGAAAAGTTTGTTTACGGATAACCAACTGAAATCTTTTAAGAGGGCACAGAGTAGTATGTTATATCTGCAAGAAATTCAATGTTTAGTACATGCTATGGGATCAATGTAGGCAGAGGAAGGGCATATACTAGTTTTGAAATTAGGACATTTTTGGATGTGGCTGCTTGTTTTTTCAGTGAAAGAATGTGGGAGATACAATGACATAGTTTAAATTAGGATTATATGCCAGGAGTGATGTTATCCATGTGAAAAGAAAAATTGAGTGAAAGGTCAAGTGTAGGCCCCAGATACGTTTGTTTTGAAACATCTCGGATATTGTCATCTTTGATGTTCTTAGGGATAAAATATGCACAGGAGATAAGTCTTTGAGGGGTAGGGGAAAGCATAAAATTAGTTTTCTTTGAGGTTGAAAATTAGACCCTTGTTCAAACTGGTCTAGATACTTTCAATAGAAATAAGTAAAGCTGTTGTACAGAAGGGGTTTCTGAAATTGTACTGTTGGTCACAAAGAAGTCCATAATTATTTATATGTGTGTTATGTATAGCTGTAAAGAAATGCTTCAAAAATTATTGTGAAAGGACATAGACTTGAAATGGATCAAAAGTATTTTAGTTAAGAATGAGAGGAGACTTTAGGAAAGGGAATTGTGTAGGAGAGCTTGAATGCAGAGGGAACTCTGTCAGAAGGGAGTGAAAAATTCAAATGTGTTAAAGTGGTATAACAATTTATTTCTGTTGACAATCTAGGGAAATAGGTATAGTTTGGTAAATTTGTCTCCATGGCTGTTAACTTTTAAGCGTAATCTTTGGTTTGATTAGCTTTTGTACTTTTGAAATTGAAGGTGACTGAGTAAGAGTCAAGGGATATAATTTTGGTTGGTTATCCTCTTCACTGTCAAGAGAGTTGTGTGATAAAGGAGGAAAGTTGTTTGTTATGTTTTACTGATGAAAAAAGGACATTTGTACTCAGTGGAAGGGCTGGAGTTTCATCAGTGATGGTTTGTTTGATTGGCTGTAGAGTCAGTAATTTGGCCAGTTGTATATTTCATTTCTTTCCAAAACAGTTTTGGCTGTGAAGTATGGGACTGCTGTCTCTGCCTTAGGTATAGGGATGTGGCACTCTAGCAAATTTTATATGCTCAGGGAAAGTTTAATGCAAGATTAAATTGCAGAGATTAGCCTTCCATGCTTTCCAGACAGAATTAATGTTTTTTTATTAATAATTTCTGTCAGCCATAGGCATTTTCTTTTTGTCTTTCTTGCTTTCTTTTTTTTATGCTGTTTGCCATCTCCTAGACAGGTAAAAGAGGAAGAATGTTTAACAGGGTCCATCTATAAAGTCCAGTGTCTTAATTTGCTTGGGAGTAAAGAGGAGACTAGCTAATATTATTCAGGAGGTTTTTAAGGTCAGGTATTTTGAGGTGAGGGAAAATGTCTGATGGTGATAATTTGAATGGGTCCTTTTTTACTTTTAAATGAGCAGAGCGAGGAGACTGGACAGTGGTTACAAATGGAGTTGGCTAGTACATTAGTAAGTTTGCATGTGTATGTAATGTTTATTAATATAAGATCATGTGTGGTGTGGCTCCCATTTTGGAAATTAGGACTAGTAGACAGATGTACTAAGTGTTCAAGGTTAAAGGAAGTTAGCATTTTGTTCAGTTGTTGCTTCTCTGTACAAGTAGCCTCAAAACTGAAGTAATCTAGAAAAATACTGTTTTTGGAAGGCCTTTTTGGGAACATACATCTTAAAGATTGTATTATTATTAAAGGGAAGGGAGGGGATATTGTATTATTATTAAACAGGAGGGAGGGGATATGCATAGTGATCCTATGTGAATATGTCTGCGTGTCCAAAAGTGATATCTGCCTTAATCCAATTAGGGTTCCTCTCATCTATTTAGTTTAACTAAAAACGTCATACCTCTTCTAACCTTGCATCCTGGTCTGTTGTCCATCAATATATGATAGTTGTTATGAAAGTAATGTAATGGACTAATGTCATCTTTGTTCCATGTCTTAGTGATGGTCTAGACTACTTCAGAGAGAGAGAGATGTCTTTCCAGTAATATCCTTTCATTATTAATACTGAATGCATTGCTTCAGGCTAGTTTTACATCCTTGTTGCTGTGGCAGATGACTGTAAATGGGGAGGGGTGCCTGGTAAAGTTAGTGTTGACTACTGTTCCTTGTTTATGTTGAATGCCCCAGGAAGTTAGTATTTAATAACCAGGATGGTAAAGCCTTACTAGCATGCATTTAAGTTTTTTGATGTTGAAGCTGCTTTTTGTAGGATTAGTGTTTCTGTAATATATTGCATTTTTGTTTACAAAGGTTAATAACTTGGTGAGTTTAGGATTTAGAGAGGTGAGTCTAATAAGAAAGTTATCATGGTTAGCTTTACTCAATGTAGCATTGGGAAGATCATGGCAGGTATAGTGTCTATGATGTAGAAGGAAGTTATTAGTGTAAAGAGAAGCAGACAACAGGATAATGAAAAATTAATAAGACCTATAACTGTAATGAGGGAATAATTACTTAACATTGCTTTCTTAGTACAGAGAAGGACAACCAGAGGAGAAAGACAATAAATTATTTGGCACCAAGGGCAACACAGGTAATAGTAGTGTATGGGATGACAAGGAAAGACAGAAAGAAGTTGTGGTGAGTTGTGAGTATATAAGAGTGCCTGTATATGGACTCTTTTCCTCTTAGTCTGTTAAATGAAATGGATGGAAATCTGAGAAGACATGGAATGTAATCCAAATAGTGTTAACACTGGTGGTGAATTCAATTTAGAGGCTATGGTGGCGAATGTTATTTGCCCTACCTGCCACCTAGGCTTAAACATGAGAAGTAATATAGAGGAGAGAGGTAGAATTGGTGTAGCTACACTAGATCAATGTTGTAGGCAGCAGTGGGAACTAATGTATACCTATCACTAAGGTTAAAGAGGATATTGTACAGCTAACTGGCCACCTAAATCATAATATTAGATGTAAAAGAGAGAAGAGAGGTATGATTAGCCTATCTGCCACCAAAGCTAATGCTGTGGGAAAAAAAAACGTGTATTTGAGGGAAGAAGTAGTGAATGTGTTAGTAGGATTACTGTGCTTTCAAGACTAAAGCAGAGAATTTAGCTTACAGTAGAGAATCTAGCTTAACCACAACATTGAGAATATAACCAGACTCTACAGTAGGAAATTCTGCCCACCTAAAATGGAGGCTATTAAAAGAGATATAATACATACTCTATTCAGCCTAATTGCCACTAAGACTGTAACATAATATGTAAATGACAGGAAAGAGGTATGATAAAGCTATCTGCCACATAGGCTAATGCTTTGAGTGAAAGAAAGAGAAGAAGTAAAATATATTAAGCTCCAAGTATAATAATTTATTCATGAGGGTATTTAATAGTAGTGGGGCTCTAGTCAAGACAGAACACTACTATACATTTGCAGCAATAAACAGTGGCGATCACTAGATTGTGAGATGATGACAAACTGATACATCATACTGAGATGCCACCTGAAATAAACATGTATTTCTTGGGGAATAAAAGGCCAGACGTAGAAGAGCATGTCTTGCAATATCTGCACTGATTCAGATGGCTTTCCTTGTTTTAAGCCAGCAATCGTTAGTTTTCAAGACATATTAAGCTACATTTTGACTATTTTGCGTTTCTTGTTTCAAGCCAGCAATAATTAGTTTTTGAACACATATTAAGTTTCATTTGGACTTTTTTCTAGAATTTTTTCTGTGCACAGTTTAAATTTTAGGTCAGGGTCTAACAGTAAGCCTAAGTTTTAAAGCCATTTAATTTTAGTCAGAGTACCATTTAGGTCAGTAATAGGCAGTGAATGTACATATTGAAGTTTTTGGGTGGTGACAAACAACATAGCTTTGGACTTTATGGGATTTAGAGTAAACATGCTGGTAACTAGCCAGCTGCACACCAATAGATGTTCCTGGCAACACTTCTGAACTAAAATAGAGGTTTTAATTTTTCTTTTCAGCAGCAAAAGTCATAAACATAAGGAGTAATATGACGTTTTGTCAGTGAGAGATCTAAATAATGGTAAATAGAATTAAGACCCAATAGTCTATTAATTTTTTAGTAGACTTGCTTGGGTGATTAACAGCAGAAGATGCAGGAGGAAGAATGGTTAATTATTTTTCTGTAATGTCCACCATGCTGGGTATTATTGCATACATAATTGCACTGAAACTGCTTCTCTGTGAGAAGACAATGAAAGAATGAATTAAACTGATCAACAAAAATAAAGGTGGTATATCAAAGTAAATGTATCTGCTTTTGTTATTTAGGTGACTTGTGTAGCTATACACAGACACAAATTCTTATTTTTTTGTCTGAAAAATATTGTTCAGTAAGGGTTTAGACTACATGTGGTATTCATGCGGTATTAATAGTCAAGGATTTCACAGGTATATAACAATATTCCACAAAGAGCAGAACTACATGCATATGTTAATAGTTATTTGTGTTGAATAAGGAAAAGTGAAGGTGTTTAGAAAAACACACCCACTTATGTCAAAAATGTGATGCACCTAAAGTAAAGTGTTAAATACGTACAAAGTACTACATGAAAGCGATAGGCTTTGTCTGACTTTGTATGTATTCAGATAATGTGGTAGAGAAGCTGCTATGCACAGTCCTGCTTGAAACACTTAAGGCAAGAAGCAGACTGTGTAGATTTTATTATTATTATTTTTTAAAAAAATAAAGGGGTTTAAAATGTTTTGTATGGCAGTATCCTTATGTGAATACCCTGTTGGTTTGTTTAAAAATGGAAAGGGGGAGATAGGAAAGATTGAAAAAGGGGAGACACAACAAAGAGGGAGACACATAGGGGACACATATGAATGTTGTGCTGGAGGAAGTGGCAGAGGAAGGTCAAACTTTGGTGGAGGATAGACACCTTCTACTTTTCAATATTTTTTATCTAAGAGTGTAGCCTGGGAGGGAAATAAGATGGTGTAGGAGAAAAGATAAGGGAAGAAGAGCTGATGATGAGTAATGCCAGCAAGAGTCCCCATTCCACAGATCAAACGTTTCCACTGCCATATGGTGTTGCAATGGAGGACCCTGATGTTTAGGGGGTAGGGGTCTATGGTGGAGTGGTGGCCAGCACTAATTGGGGCAGCGATTCTTCAACCTGCTGAAGAGAGGCCTCGATTGGCTGAAGATGGCTATCCACAACCTGCTCCGGCATGCGCTCAACAATGTCTCAAAGACCCATTCATTTAGGCTTACCAGGTTGCTACATTTCAAAGTGCCTGCAAGAATGGTGCCACTGCTCGAACCCTGCAAGGATGTCCCGAGATGGACATCAGCAGAATGCTACCTAACTTGAGAGGTAAGAGGTGGGGCTGCTCTTGAGGAATTTGGGTCTATTAAATAATGACCATAAATGGGAGAGAAAGAAAATAAAAAAGGAGGAAGGAATGTATAATTAAAAAAAAAAAAAAAACCCAGAGAAACAAAAATGGGAGGGGGACAAAAGAGAAAATACACATAATAAATTAACACATAATGTTACACAGCATTTTTTTCCAACAAACATCTTTATTAAATTTTCACATATGACATAGGTAATCGTACATTTATATAAATGAAAAACAAACAAATTGACACTAGTTGCAAACATTATACATCACAGACACCATTGAAACAATTGTAGTTGCAAACATTATATATAACTTAGAATCTATCCACTCATTGTCAGTTAAGCATTATATAGCTCATTCAAATCCTACCTCTTAAACCTCTGCCTTCTCTACATATATTGTTCCCACAATTCCCATTTTTTCCAATGTAGTTTGGTCCTTTCCTTTTCTAAAGATCCCAATTTCAGTTTTTTATCTCTGTTACTATATTCACTACTTTTGATAAAGTTGGCCTAGACTTTGATTTCCATTTTCTAGTAATTGCTTTTTTGGCAGCCACCATAATTAGACTCAGGAAGGCTTTACTATGTCTGGGCAATTCTGATTCTGTATCATAGCTCAAAAAAATGATCTCTCCACTCAGTCCAATCTGCTCACCCAGCATCTCTGACAGAGCGGTCTGTAGGGAGTCCATAAAGTCTGCCAGCTCATAACACTCTCAAAAATATGTTCCCAACCACTTGTTTCTTGCTATCCACCTGAGGAAAAGATGTTACACAGCATTTGGCTTTTTACTTAAAAATGATTTTATTTTTATAAATCTTTATTGAAATAAAACAGAATGCATGGGAAATACTTATGCATACTTGGGATGAAATGATACGGAAGTGCTTATGCATGTTTTGGAAGAAAGAATGTATTGCTATCAAGTTTTGGTGTGGTTTACATTTCAAAGTCTACTGTGCTAACATAAATGGACATATTTGTGCCTGATATGCATAAGTTTGCAATACTGTACTGAAACTACCCTTTATAAATACTCACATCTTATAAAATCAGTTTAAGAAAGAATGTCACACGACATATCTTTTGCATTTAATTGCAGTGAAGTACTGAATGAACTGTAGTGCTTCAATTACCATGGTTTATAAATTATTTTTGTACATATTAATGAAATCAGTTAAGCATAGAATACTGCATTTATATGTTGACATATATTTTTCATTTGGTTGCAATAATGTACTGAATGTACTGTAGTGCTTCAATTACCATCCTTTATAAATTATTTATTTATATATGTATTTATATAAGTACATCTATCTATCTATCTATCTATCTATCTATCTATCTATCTATCTATCTATCTATCTATCTATATATCAGTTAAACTTAGAATACTATTCACTACTTTATGCCTGCTTACCAGAGGCTTCAACCAGACTAGCCATTCTCCTATTCTGATGATGCCTATTATAATTAATCTCATCACTGGCTAGAAAAAGAAGATATTAGACAATAGCAGTTTAACTGTTTCACCTCTTTTTTCTTAACATTGCTGATATAACTACTACCAATATGCTAGGCATTTCTCTCACTGCTGTCCTTGATAACTGTTTGTTTAAATATTTATTACTATCTCAATTCTAATACTATGCCAGTCTTCAATTCATTGAAAGTTATAAGTAATTTGTCACACTTTTATAGGTGTGAACTGCTTGAATATTTGGTGGAGTGGTGTTTTAAAATGCCTGTAACAGTCTGTGAACTGCATTCGAAGACAAGGTATAAACACACAGAAAAATGTAGCAATTCAATGAAGTTTTCTATTTCTTAGATTTACATATGCCTTGGTACAATAGTGTGTTGCCCTATATTTACATAGTATAGTTTGCACCAACTTTAAGAGATTTTTATTTTTTGTTATTGATAGGGTGTTGTTCAATGAAAGAGGAGGTGATGAAAAATTAAAGGTGGAATTATTAGAATTGAAATGGCAGGTTATGTTGAATGCTTCAATGCCACCTGGACTGAATGATTTTATTTCCCTAAGACCTATTTTGAGACAGAGGGCATACATTATCTAGTTACTTTTAAGGGTACACAACAACAGCAAATATTATAACAGTATAGTTTTGTATATATTTATTATTGCACTTGTGGAGCTGCGGTGGTGGTGTTGCGGTAGCGTTGTCGCCTCACAGTATGACTTTGTCCTGTTCGATTCTCAGCTAAAACGTCTTCTGTGTGGAGACATGTGTGAATGGGCGTACCTTCATTGAAGGTTGTGCGTCAGGCCTGGCAAGTCAGTATGTAAAAATCTACTGCCAATCATTAGCGGACCAGAGTTCCGCTGTGGCGACCCCTAACAGGGAAAAGCCGAAAGATACAACAACATTATTGCACTTGTGGGTTGGGGATGTATTTGTCTTGTATATGTTATTTTAAGATGAATGTGTTTTAAATTTGTAAATTGAATGATTGAATAATTAATGTGTGTATATAAATGGTTTGTTGATTAGCTACCACTCACTCTGAAGAAGCCATGCAATGATGGTGAAAGCGCTTAGTGTGTGGAACAGTCATTAAAACACTTCGGAAGTACTCTGCTGGTTGTGGTTTCCTTTTTGTTTTATTAGTTTTATATCCATTGGGTATTTGTTTGGTGTTACAATAGTGTGTGCTTTGACAGTTTTCTACCTAATAGCTAAGCATATACGGGAATGGTTTAAAAGTGAATACAGATGTAATACATCTGGTCATTTTTCACTAAAAAATATGTGCTTGTCATTCATTTGACACTGTAACCTTTACCCCCATTCCCCAACCTCAACTCTGAAAGGGGTTTGGTACCTGACTGAATTCACCCATCTTGTATGTACAGTTAATATTGGGGATGAAATAACTGTCTTATTCAATTACTATAACAATAAACATTTGTTTTTGCCTACACCAACAAAATCCTTTCTTTACAAGAGGCATCTGTATGTACTTTAAATACTATCTAAGGTAATGCAGTACTAAATGAAATTATATGGCAACACAAATATTTGTTTTCGTTTTTGTATCAATCCATACATTTACAACTTCTTCACCTTTCAGCTGCTTTTGTTAGGGGTCACCACTGCAGATCATTGGTCTACAGAACGAGTGGCAGTAGAGTTTTATGGTGTTGAGTTGCCAGCCTGGCACCCAACCTTCCTCAGAAGGCACACACACACACACACACACACACACACACACACACACACACACACACACACACACACACACACACACACACACCCCTAGGGCCAATTTAGAATGTCCAAACTGCCTGCAGCATGTCTAGGGAACGTGGTAGGAAAGCAGAGCAATCTGAGGAAACCCAAATGAACACAGGAAAGACATGCAGATGCCACACAGAAGACACCTCAGCTGAGAATTGAACCAGAGAACCTCCTACTATGAGGTGACAATGCTAACTGCTGCACCATGTTGCCACCCATTAATCCATACATTTACATACATGAAAAAAATACTTTGAGTGCGCTCATGCAGATGTATATTTGTAATTTACAGCCATATATATGCATACTTAGATATATTATTTTACTCATACATATATTACATTTGTATTAATACAGACAATTATTTTATCACATTAACATTCCATGTGTTTGTATACAGATGCAGTTCTGTTTACAGATATGTTTATGCTTTCTTTTATATTATCATAATTACACTATAGATACATTACAAATATTTAGCTAGCAAATGCCTTCATTTATGCAATCTTTTTATAGTGTATTTTTTAAACCATGTTTAATATGGCCAAAAAAATGAGAATAAAAATTACACTTACTTAGACCTCCAGCCTTCTTGCTACTACTTAATCAACCCAGTCAGCCAGTTGGTCTGGCCTGTGCTTCTGTAGGTCTCCGAACTTGTGGCAGCATTGTTGACCAGAGTGGATGATTCCTGAAAGGTGTTTACTCAACTCCTACTAGATGTCTCTCTTTTTTCAATCACTGACTCTTATGCACAACTTAATCTTATCCAAGTATGACTCACTAGGAAGACAGAACATCATATTGGTCTCCATATCAGACCAGCTCAGCCTTGTATCTTTACAGGTGCTGCCATCATTCTAAGTGTCAGAACTGGAATGAAGAAAGTATGGGAAGGGCTGTGGTTCACAGGTTTAGAACCACTCATTCTGGGGTGTGACATAAACATAACCAAACCCAGTTAGCCAGCAGAGATATTAAACCAGGTACTGTTATTAATGGCAAGTTGGTCTGACTAAAGATGTTTTGTCATCTACGTGTTTTTTTAAAGGAATACAGTCACATTTCATTTATATGATGGATAAAAGTCATTATGCAATCATCATCTTTCTTTACATTACTTACAATTGCTACTGCTGCTGTGTATTACCTTAGCTAACTTTTTGGAGTATTGCTCTTGAGTATGATTTATACATACCTCATGAATTACTGCAGCAGTATTGCTGTTTTTTTTTCTTTTTGCAGAAATAACTATTCCTATGTGTGTATCAACTTTTAGTAAATGTTGATTGCTTTGAGGTGATAAGGTGTACCTGATAGATGGGCAAGGATTATACCTCATTATTGTGCAAACTCATGTGCATATGACTCCATTTTGCTTTTTCTAGGCATATTGAGCTTTGAGAATAACAGAGGCTACTGGCACATTCCCTCATCATGCTGGGGATTGAAGAGAACTGCTTCAGACTCTGCCACTTTCCACAGCTTGTTCACTTGAACCTAAGGCCACATCCACAAGTAGCTGAGAGCTATTTACATACATAAGTGGCAGTATACACTCATGTATTATTTGCAGTTCTTAGGTATAAAAACAAAAGGGCTCACTTTGTATACAAAATGCATAAATGGACCTGAATTTATGTGAAATTGTTTAACACCACTATACTAACTTGCGATTACTCAAGTTAGGTGACAGATGGCTTGGGAAATGGTGGGCTTTTTAAAGCAAGACAAAATAATAGAAATAATGTAAATTAATCTGAAACACTTCAAAATGAGGTAAAATTAGTGAGTTCATTTCAAGAAATGTTTTGTTTTAATCATATGATTGGCATAGTATGATGACTTTAGAGAAAAATGTAAGTCTATCCTATGTAGATGGAAAATCATGACAGCAGCAGTATAAAATGATTAGTGATCACTAGGAAAATAATTTTCTTTATGTCATGTAGTGATTGTGAATACATGGTAGAAGTGCAGTATTTTAATTGTGAAGTACTGAAGATGTGTTGCTTGCTGAGCAATGTGGCTTTACTTGGAGATTTATGTGTGTCCCTGAAGAATGAACAATGACAGTATAATGAATACAAGACAGTGGTAAGGGCTAGGAGAAGGATAAATCGGTTAGCAAACTGATTGCTGTGCTGTAATGAATGTATTTACAATACTGCAGATAATACTATAGTACAATTTTACTTTCTTGAACTTGCATTTATAGATAATTTTGGAGTTTGTGTCACCTAAGATTTGGTGTATGAGTATAGAAGGCATGATTTCATTGCTGTATTGTTTGATTTAGGATTAAATACAATACTTTTTATGTATGACTGGCATATTTTTTATGTGCAGTAATGATGCAGAACTAGAGATCAATGCAGAGAAGGGCAACTTCAGTCATGAGAAAAACATATCTTCATGGCAGCCCTTACAACATTTGGCAAACATCTGTTTGGTAAAGGGTGCCTAAAAAAGCTGAGAGGGCAAAAACCTGGAATCAAGTCATAATGGACATTAATACATTTGGTGGAAGAAACTGTACATTGACATAGAACAAAAAGAGAGACATGCTACAAGCAAGGTGTGGCAGAATGGAATGTTTGTACCAGTACTGGTGGGGGGGGCTCCCTCAATTATCCCTTTAATGCCAGATAAGGAATATTTCCTCTCCATTCATGGGGATGACTATGACACAGAAGATGATGACACTAGAATAATCAGAGGTGGTGTGGATACTGGCTACTACCAATGTCTGTAGCAGTGACACTCATCTGCTCAGAAGGTTGGTTTAAAAGCAGTAACATATATTTATATAAATAAATGAATGTTGATATGGAATTATTACATTACACACTTCCAAATTACTGTTAATAAGTGAACCTTCCACAACCACTCAGAATGACAATGTAGGCAGTGTGCATGGTATATGTTCCCCACACCTCCTTACTCAGCATACAATGATCCTTCTTTATTGGTAATTTTTTCAAATCAATTTTTACAGGATCAGCAACAGAAACAAACAGTTCCACTATACCAATAAATTCTGAGGATATCATCAGCAGAATGGCTGTTGGTGATGATGATGAAATCATAGTTATATTTATGAGGCAGCTGGAGGAAGGTAGCACGCAGTCCTTAAATTTAACGGCAGGATCTCATTTGCCAAAACATGTTAGTAATCTGCAGAAAGTGATAGTGCATCTCAAAGTGAAGCACATGCTGACATTATATTCATGCTTGTACCGGGAGAAAAAACCCGCACCCCTACACTAGTATCTCCAAACCCAGACTAACACTTTCAGAATGATGACAGAAATTTAGAGATAACAGGCAGTGCCTACAGTGATACCTTTACAAAGAGGAGCCAGGTGCAGGAATTTGTCACAGCTACTGCAGGAAACATATAAAGCATTGGCTGCCTATGATAGGGTCAGTCTTGGAATGGTAAGAGGAAGTGGTACTATCTGGGCATGTGATGGCAGATCTCATGAGACTTCAAATGCTTCTCAAGGAAGTACTGAAATTAGTCAGAGGGGAACAAGAACAATAGATTTCATGTAGGCCACATCAGCTTTCTTCTACACCTAGCATAACCACTCATTCAGGGTCCCAATCACAGTCGCACAGCACTCTCAGAAAAGAGTCTGCAGGATCACCTGCATCAGGTAAGTCACAACATCAGACGAACTGACCATCGTACTTTCATAACAGCCCCTATTCAAAATCACTTACACCATCACCTGAACTATCTTTAGGAAATTTGTATGAGACGTTTGACTTTGACCTACTGTGATTCAAGTGTGACATCTCTGTTACTTACAAACATACATCAGTGTTTAACTTGAAGGGGAATAAGTTATTAAAAAAGGGGGGGAGAAACATAGGGCACGTTGTAACTGTGTGCATTTCATTTCTTTAATGCCACTGCTTAAACCTCATTGAAATGTGAAAATAAAGATGTATATCATAACATAAAATTTCAGTGATTAACATCATTAATGCAATATGAACTGACATTGTTACAGGTAGCATGTATTTTTTACAATTTACAAGTAACAATACACACCTTTTCTGGGAAACACAGATTAAAATAAGTACACTATCATGTAAACAAACAATGCTGTCACTTCACTCCCACCACTGCACAAATTATATTTTTGTTATTTAGGGCACAAATTATTGTGTAGGACAAAATAAAATAATTTGATGTGCAGTACCTCAACAGACAACATACTTCAAAATGAGAAAACATTGCCTAATATAAAAAAATATGATACATTTTCATTCAAATGCAAATAATGAACCACTTTAGGACAATCAGATTTGCATACTTAGGTAAGCCACCTCAGTAGCATGCATTGTGTAAAACAGTTAAAATTTGATTATTATTTATATCATACCTTATGAAATCAATGAACAGGAGTAGTGGGCACTAAAGCATCACTTTTGCAAACAATGAGTAACTGCTCTGAAATAAAAAAAAATATCTAAGATGAGAAGGAATGTCAGATGAACATTGACAGTATACCATATGCACTACACAGCCTTGCCCACAGATATCACAGCATGCATCAGTTTTACTTTATGTGTTTTATTTTTTTTTTTTTACAAGGAAAACATTAGTATCTGCACAGCCATATTCTCTGCATGACCCTGCCATATGTGGTCACTTACTACTGCTACTGGCTGGTCATCATTAACCATAATAGGACTGGAACTGGCAGCTCCAGTGCCAGCATGGGTCACCTTACCATCGCTGTAGGTAGGTCATACTGAATGAAACCCCCAGTCTCATCCAGGCACCTTAAAAAACTCATCAGGAAGCCAAAGACCTTTAAATTACAATACGGGTCTGGAAAAGGGCAGTATTAAACTTCTGTTCTACAGCTCCACTTGGATTTCTCAGGGGTGTCATGAGCCATGGTTCCAGTGGATATCCAGCCTCACCTGAAACACACACACACACACACACACACACACACACACACACACACACACACACACACACGCACACACACACACACACACACACACACACACACACACACACACACACACACACACACACACACACACACACACACACAAAGAGAAAGAGAAAAGGAGGGGAGACAAAACAAAGAAAAAGTTGTTTAATATTTAGCAATACATTTTACCATGAATAACTAATTAAATAAAATAGACAAAAGAGAAAAATATTTATCAACTTACCAACAAGATGATCGCTAGCATCATACCATAAAGAAGAGGCAGTAGAGTGAGCTAGCATCCAGATATGGGAATGGTATGTGTGAGACGCCCCTGAACTGGCTGAGTAATCAAGGAGCCTCAATCATCACCACTGGCAACAACTGGGAATGTACACACGGGGAGGATGACAAGTGCACACACAGTAAAATGCAATTTCCCTTAAGAGCACACAGAGATCACAGACAGTATGGGGCTGGTTTGTTCCTCTTCCTCCAGATCCCCAATAAGACTCCCCACTGACACAGCTATAGGGTTGAGATCTCAGCTGAGTGGCCAACCCAAGATTTCCAGTACCCTCTCTGTCCAACCAGTGCTTCGTGTCCCTGCCCAAATAGCTGACACACATACTCTTTGAGATTTGATTTATATACAACAACACACACATACATACATGAGCATGAGCGTACGCGTACACACACACACACACACACACACACACACACACACACACACACACACACACACACACACACACACACACACACACACACACACACACACACACTCCTGGGAAATGCTGGCACAGGTTTACTAGCTATGCCCCTTTCTGTCCAGACTATAAGGTAGTTCCAACTGCCACCAGCCACTCTTTATCAGCTACTTTAAACAAAGAGTGTCCAGTCTTATTGTGCAATGTTACTATTAATCCAAATGGTAGTTTGACCAAGAAACAAAAAACAAAACCTTCACAAGGATGGCAAATGCACAACCCCAAAACTCAAAATGCAATCAAAAAACAAACAGGTCCAGCACATGTGTGAGAGGAAAAAAGACTTTAATAAAAGTCTAATAACAGTCCACAGACCAGTTTTGGCTGAAAGCCTTTTTCAGTGCATAACACAGATTGCAATACACAGCCCCATATTTATAGGGCATTAACAATTATCACATACAATCAGCCAATCAAACAATTTTTTTTATAAATGTTCATTTAAACCAGGTGGAAAAAGACCACCCAGTCTCACAATCCATGCCTTTTCCTATTTTTTTAATATATTATGCTAACTAGCTTTGCAACTTTTATTACCAGAAACCCTGTCAATAATGGTAAACTGAAACTGAGCAGATGGGTGTTTGATAGTATGTTTGAATAGTGCATTAGTAGGACATTTATTTCTTATATTACTAAAATGTTCAGACATACAAAGCCTAATAGTTCTAGAAGTTTGACCTATATAAAAGGCTGAACAAGTGCACACAACCAATGTGGAATGCTCGTATATAAGGATGTGACATCAAGGATGCACATAATCCATCCTTGGTCTAATTGTGTATCTGCTAGAATGTTAAGAAACTCCGTAGTATCTTGAATACAGGCTCTTACACCTTTTAATAATGGTTTCAAATATATAGTCAAAACCTCGGGTAATGGTTCTGTGAGTTTCTTTGATTTGGTACAACAGTGGGACATTTTGCTTGCTGATGAATGTTTGAATGACCTTTTAGGTGTCAGATGTCATTTTTCTTTTAGAAAGGGTAAAGCACTAGGTGGCCACTTTAATCATTACAAATTTAAGGTGCCATTTTCTGATACTTTTCAAAGTACATTAGATGGCAGTAAAGTTGTTGGATGTTTTCCACGTGGCCATTCTTCATTTTCTAAACATATATTCCAAACCAAGGAATTTAACACCAAAAATACATCTTGTATGTTTCATATTAATATATTTGGAAATTGCAGCACAGATTGGGTAGTTTATTTATTTGTGCACTTATTTGTTCAGTCTTTTATGTAGGTCAAACATCTAGACCTATTAGGCTTCGTATGTCTAAACATTTTAGTAATATAAGGAATAAATGTCCAACTAATGCACTATTCAAACATATTATCAAACACCCATCTGTTCAATTTCAGTTTACCATTATTGGCAGGGTTTCTGGTAATAAAAGTTGCAAAGCTGGTTGGCATAATATATTAAACAAAAAGGAAAAGGCATGGATTGTGAGACTGGTTGGTCTTTTTCCACCTGGTTTAAATGAACATTTATAAAAAATTTTTGATTGGCTGATTGTATGCATTAATTGTTAATGCCCTATAAATATGGGGCTGTGTATTGCAGTCTGTGTTATACATTGAAAAAGGCTTTCAGCTGAAACCGGTCTGTGGACTGTTATTTGACTTTTATTAAAGTCTTTTTTCCCCTCACACGTGCTGGCCCTGTTCGGTTTTAGTTTGACCAAGAGCCAGGCTATAGGAGTGGCCTGTACAGTGTCACCAAATAGATATGCAAGTACTCTAACAGCTTAAATATGTCTCACAGATATCAGCCACAAAGATAGGTTTAAATATATTTAATAATAAATAATAAAAGAACAAGACAATACTCAGTAAGTAATCAGTTACATCATAGTTCAAAATCACAGGAAATATTTAAAATAAATTGCAGGATAGCCTCAAATAAATAAAGAAAACATATAAGCTATACTTTACTATATTGCTATCTGAAGCTATAAGAGTTACTATGTCATAGAAACTTACTTACAGCAGGGCAAGGTGAGTGGATGCTTCCCAGCTGATGCTGTCAGGTTAAAGACAAATACAAAATGCTGTCTCTCTCTCTCTCTCAGAGAGTTCTTAAATTATTATCAAATATTACTGCTGGGTTTGTTTGGATGACATAATTTTTTTGTCACCTGTCTTTAGTTCCTAAGCTAAACCCCCAGTGCCAGAAACTACCCACATTTAAAATCTCTCTGTGAAAATACATAGCCTTCAGATGCTTGCAAATGCTAGACGACATAAAACAATAAAACATTTACAAAACAACATAGAGAGTCCCCTAGTGTAGACATCCTGTTTCCTGTTGACTGAAACTGAAAGATAACTTTTATAGTACAATCGTAAAACAATTTAATTTCAACTATTTTGTTGAAGTTTTGCAAGTTAACCCTCTATGTTCTAGTTTCCACTGATAAAAATATATACATTCACGCAATTACAATAGTTTATATACATTAATGTTCTAAGCCAACATGGCATGCTGTGGTTACAGTTTAGCTAAGTACATAACATACAGTTCTAACACAGTTGTAGCACAAGCATCTTACACGAAGCATGTTGACATTCACAAATAACACATAACCACTTACAAAATTCCAGATACCTGGGATGGTAGTATCTCCTTCGGTTACATTTCTATAAAAATCATATTAATATTCACAAATGACATAAAATTATTTACACAATTCCAGCTAGCTGGGCTGGAAGTATTTCCTTTTGTCACAGTGTGCACTGTTGGGATACTAGTAAAATACATTAGTTATGCCCCCCCCAATGCATTACTCACTATCTGGATATTGTATTGGTAGCCTTCCCTTGGCCTTAAATGAAACATGATTGCAATATATTGCATAAGGTACCTCAAGAAAATGTTCCACTGCATAAAATGTGTGCACGATCCTATGTTGTTTGTGAGTTGACACCAGGAAATAGATGTACTGACTTGCATGTGCTAAGAATGCATCCAATAACTGCTGCTGTATCCCCAAGGCAGAAGGCTGTTAGATGCTCCATGTGTCCAGTCCATCTCTGGAAGGTCCCCATGGCAAGTATAATGAGGGCGGTATATACCTTAGTATCCACAGGGATAGGACTTCCATGCATTCTTCCAGTACTCCTATAGCATCATATCTATTCACTAATATCGCTATAATATCCCCGTCTATTATAAACCTATTTAGTATCTCCTGATTGTCAAAATTACCATGGGTTATTCTCTGCTTATATCTCTACCTTCTTGGCCATTGAGCAGTGGTGGTTGCAAGCGGTTTTGGCTCAGCTAAGGCAAGCAGCTCACAACAGGAAATAATAAGGCTAGCAGAAGTAGATAGAATAGGTGAGACTTTATAAAATGCATCTGTGGATGGTTCCACAAAGTGGGAACATTTTACTATGAATCTCAAATAGGTGAGAAAATGCTATATTACCATGACCATTTTACATAATTCCTTGTTTATATCTCATTATGACTTTATTTGTTTAGGCTTATTCACAATCATTGCATATTATCATAAGTGGCTTCTATGAATTGCAGGTTACCTGTACTGATTTGCAGAGTGCATGGTCAGCCTTAATGCATTTGTGTAATAACTATGAATACCACCTCATTACATTGGGATTTTAGCTATATAAGCTAAATGCTGAATTGAATCAGAATTTACATATTGTAGGCAGGCTTTGTAGACATCATCAGAGGAGTTCAGATTTCATTCTGGGCATTATATATTGCCTTCTGGTGGACTGTTTCTCATATATTCTGAACTGAATGACTTAGGCTATAATAACTTTTCTGTATTTTAATTTATTTATTTAATTATTTTATATTACTTAGTTTTGATCTCTTAGAAATGGCCATAAAATTGTGCAGTTTTCTGAAGTTTTAATTAATCATTTTTTTTTGTTTTAGTCTGAAACATTGCCATGTCAGATTGTATTGTTTAGTGTGATGTTTCTGGGTTTGTCAGCATAGTGAAAAAAATAACACAGAGACACAGACAATGTTTGTAATCTTCATGAGACCTATATTAAGTAAGATTCCTAGAAGAGAACACTATACTTTTCATGTAACATTTTGCCAACAATTAAAATGTCACACATTTTTAGGTGATGTCTTGTAATGTCTACAGTGGATTGCTTTGGTGGCTTAATTCTCAGCAGTTGTGTTGAACATCGTCTCTGAAATTAGGTCACTCAGAATAAATGGCTAAGTTATTTTTTTCATTTACAATACTCTATTATGTTTCTGCAAATTTGTATGACCTCAGAGATAGAATATTTAGAGATTGGAGGCACAGAGGCAAAACACCCACATAGGGAGAGCAGAAACTCCTGAAAAAAATGATATGTATTACATTTGTGAAATGTTTCTTTTGGAGATTTGCTTGGTTGTCACATTTATCATTGCAATGTTTCATATTTGAGTTTTAATTCAATATGAGATTGAAGGTAAAGGAGTTAAGGTTGATGTTTTGCTATGAGCTTTTTCCAGAAGAAAGTATTATATGGGATACAACTTTCTGCTGCTAACTCATTAATTTTTAAGTTACATACTCTACATCTTACTCCTCAATATCCTATAATATGTAGGGAGATTTGTGACAAACAAAGAAGCTATTGTTATCAGCTTTGTGACATAAAATTCATATTTTGATAAAGTTCAGAAAAAAACAGTTCTTCTCAAAGAAATCAGTCTGCTATCCTACATAAATAGACTCATCTTTCAGGCTTGCCTTTTCATAGTAGAGCAAGCTTGTATACTTATAGCAGTGGGAGCTATAGCTGGCTCATCTAACTCCTGTACATTTGAAACAAGCATCTTGCTACAACGTAATACCACACCATTCTGTCTCCTGACTACAAATGCCACATTGGCATTAATTCCTGTACCAGCATTCAGAAATGGCAGTAATGATTGCATTACTGGAAATAAAAGAACAAGTGAAAAAAAGTTAAATATAATAAAGCTCTAGGTAATGATGGTGTTATTCCAGAACTATATAAGTTATCATCACAGGATGTTATAATTATTTTATAAGGTCAAATCCATGACTAATGTACCCCTTTTTTGGAAATATACTTTAATATTTCTCATAACAAAACAACACAGGGATTCATCTTTATATTCTTCCTATAGATCCATATCTCTCTTAATATAGACTTAACATTTTTATGTCCATTCTAGCTAATAGAACTAAAATCTTCTTCCAAATTTCATTGATGATGATCAGACTGGATTTATATTAGACAGAATCAGAAAAAACATTAAAAGAATAATCACACTAATTGAGTATGCTAATTTCACAAAAAAGAACTTTCAATAATTAGTTTACATATAAATAGAACATTTGATTCTGCAGAGTGGTCATATTTACCTAATGTACTTATTATATATAATTTCTCAAATTATTTTATTACACTTATCAATCAATTATATTTAAATTGCTTTGCTTTTGTTAAATTAGATGTATATCTTTCACAATCAATTAAAAGCACTAAACAAGGTGGTCTGTTTTCACCTTTATTATTTGAACTTGCTATAGAACTAATTATATAAAATAAAATTCAGATATAATTGGAAATAATATAAATGACAATTTTACATTAAAAAACATCTTTTTGCTGATGATAATCTATTAACGATAGGTAAAATAAATGTTTATTTTTAATCAAATCCTTAAAACATTGTGAAAAAAAATGTATTTAAATTTTAACAAAATAAAACAAATGCTCTGTTAATTACTAAAGAAATCAAATGAAATACTAAAAAAATGACAGTGATTTTAATTGGAACAATGAGTAAATTAAATATTTAGGTATAATATTAAGTCACAATTTGAAAGACACAGTGAATGCTAATTTCAAACACATTTTGGATATCATTACACAGTTAACAATAAATGGAAAAAGATTTTTTTTTACTATGGAAGAAAGAATGACTAAGATTTTAATATATTATTCAAACTATTTCTATTTTTCATTTTATAGAGATTATAATAAACTTAATAAAATACTGCTACATTCTTTTTGATACCCTAATAAATTGAGAACAGCCTTTGAACATCATAAAAGAAGCTGGAGATCTGGTGGTATTTGTTTCCCTGATCTAGAAATCTATGCTTTATCTTTAGTGGTTAAAACAATAATACTATGAATTAATCCATCATATTACAGTCAAATGGAAATCAATGCATGGCAATGTATGGTTGGATATCAATGGTTATAATTTCAAATTATATTATATTATGAGATACTACTGTATCATTTTATATGAATATTGAAAAAATATTTTGCTAAAATACAGGTAATCAGTCAAATTCATTCTATTTAAATAATAAACTCTTAAAGTATTTAAAATAATTACTCTTGAAAACACAGGTAGAAAATCATTTTTTACCTTATTTCCAATTTCTTTTATTGAACATTATATAGGCTCTTCAAGTATTTCCAAAAAGCTGATTTTAATGAATAATAGTTTGATTTTTTTTTTTGGGATCAGCTTTTGAATGATAAGAAAATATAAACATTGATCTCTTAAAGCCAATCAATATATGATAGTGATATGAATAACTGGATTACTATACAAAGTAATAGTATATGAAATCTAAAATAGATTTCATGCTGGATGTAATTAAAGAAATATACCTACTATAACTGAATTATCAATCATAAATAAACTACATTGTAAAGTTAATAAATATTATGTATTTAAAACATATAAAATAATAAACTATACATTTATCAAATGTAACTACTGGGATTACTCTACCAAAATAAATATTTCAGTCTTAGCAGAAGAAGGGGAAAATTACATTACTCTCATCAGCAAAAACACTTCTTCCTTATATTAGAAATTATATTAATGTAAGTCTATACATAGAGGTTCTCTCACTCTCCATAAAATAGAAATTATGTATAAAAACAAAACACTGAATGTTGTAGATGTAAATCCATGTTTAAAGCAGATTGACAACATATTTTATTTCATTGTACATTTGTACAACCTTTTGGGAAAGAAGTTAATGACCCCATGCAAGCATTGTGGTCTGATAAATTCAACCTTAAATCTTTTTTTTTTTAAATTTAATTCTCTAATCATTGATACCATTTTAAAATTGCAAAAAAAAAATCTTCTTTGGTGTATGACAGTGATAGCTAGAAAAGTAATAACCAACTATACCATCCATTGTGGAATGTATTACTATTGTGAAAGTTGTTTGCCAAAATTAATTATTAACTATTAAGAGAACAAGTAGAATGACTTCTAAGTATAATTGTTGGCTGAAGTTAAGTACTTAATTAGAGAAATATTGATGAATTATTCACTGAATACTATTGATAGTTTGATATGGGCACATTTGTATATAGTTATTATTTTTATTTGATATGTGGTTTGTTGTATGATGCTTGTATGTTAAGAAATTAATAAATTACTAATAAAAAAGGAATGCTAGCATGGACATCAATGCTGGTACTGATCTACCAATCACTTCCTCCTTCCTGCACCCTAGCTATGCTTCTGGATACAGGGTTCCTTTCTAAACAGGATGCTGGCTGAGTAGCTAGCCAAATAAAACAGAAGTTGCGGAGACCTCTAGACAGCAGAGTAGCATGTAAGATTTTCTTTGCTTTTTGAATACTTATCTTCACTTAGCCATGTCCCTTGTAATCAGATGGTTTGGATAGTTTATGATTCAATTTCCTTACATGCACAAATCATTTAAATTACACACATTTTGTTTGCAGACTATTGGTGAAAGTAAGAATAGATGGTATCCCTTTTAATGCACTAATTGCACCTACACATATTGTATCTTTCAATCTGATTATGCCAGGCCTGGAATAATAATCTATACATATAAAATACATGGCTAATTTAAATTTAAACAGACTAGTGCTTAATCTTCTCAGTGGAAGAAGATACTCTTATCTTTCATAATGAATATAGAGTATATAATTTATCACAGAAATGAAACAGTTCTTAGACTTCAATAATAATGCTGAGATCCTGTCTGACTTGATGAAGGCATATTTATATGGCAAAGTCACAATCTGATATTACAACAAGAGAAAAATATAAGACTTACTGGAACTGTAAGAAAAGGTAGACAAATTAAACTACAAAATGGAACAAAAAGGCCTATTATCAGAAATGGAAAAAAATTAATGATGAGTTCCAGAAGATCTTATAGCATGAGTTTTCCATTAATGTAGAAAAAGTCTCATTACAGTCTTATTCTCTAAATCATAAAGGCTTATAAATGTTAGCTGTTAGACCAAAAATGATAGCAATAACTAATCTATCTACAATATATATATATTTATTAGTAATAGGAAATATGCAGGAAGAAAAAACAATATGAGAAAATTGACAGAATAGTAGTGCAGAAAATGAAACACATTTGATGCATTTCTAAATGGGAATATACAAAATTATATTTGAAGCAAATAAGAAAAATAAGAAAAATATTTTAACAGGAATAAATGAGCAAATTAGAAAGCTGATGGAAAATAAAGCTTTAGTTATTGATGGTATCATTCCTTAATTATATAAAATATTAATAAATTATAATTTTTTATTTCTTTTACAGAAAGTATTCATAAAAAAAAATAAAACAACATTTAAAATAACTCCATTATGGAAATATACAACTTTTATTAAAAAAAAAATAAAGATCCATCTATATACTCTTCTTACATACCTATATCATTACTGAACATTGATAACAACATTTTTGTGTCAATCCTTGACAACAGATTAAAAAAATGTACCACATACATTAATAGTGGATGACTAAACTGGCTTTTAATAGGCAAACACTGGATAATGTTAAATGAATTATTACTTTAACTGATTATGCTAGTAACAATAACAGATAACTGTCTATAATTAACCCGGATTTAGATAATATCTTTGATTCAGTAAACTGGTCTTGTTTAATTAAAGTATTATAAATATATACATTTCCAAGAAAGTTTATATTTCTTACTAATAATATTTAGCAAAATTCATTCTCATATTTTAAGCTAGGATATTTTATTTCTTAGTCAATAATGATAAGCAAGGGCATAAAACAAGGTAATCCTTTGTCTCCTTTAATTACTTTCACTATCGGTCCTCTAGCCAATTATATGAAACTTAACAATGATATAGTAGAATTTAAAACAAATGCTCAACATACTTCCAAAATTATTTTTTGACAATGATATACTGTTAACAATAAGTAATATTTGTTCTTCACTAAAAATATAACAACTCATTAAATATTTTGAATTGGAGTCGGGTCTAAGGTTCAATCTGTATAAAATAATTGAAATGGGATAGTAAAGAAATTAAATGTTTAGGGATTACTCTTACATACAATTGTAAAGAAACAGCCCCAACAAATTATAAAAAGATAAGACATTCTTAAAACAATAAACAGATATAAAAAGTTATTCTTTCCTATGGAAGACAGGTTGACAATAACTAACTAAATAAATGATTTTAAACAATAAAACAGTACATTAATGGAATAAGTCATTCTTTTCAATAGATGATATATTGATTTTAATATAAATGCTTATTTTATCCAAAACCTTAAACATTATATGGACAACATTTTTAGCTCCTTCTATAATTGAAAATTTTCTTCCAGCCTCAACAAACCCAAAATAAATTTGGGACATCATGTAAGAGAATGGAAATATGGTAGAATAGGATTCCCTGACCTAGAATATTTTGCTATGACTTCAAGTATTAGAACTATAGCTTTAATATTCAATGTTAATTATTTTTCATCTTGTGAAATGTATGAAACCATTTGGTTAAAGAAAGAATATCACCATACAATATACAGAAATATACACAAACCTTGAATAATAATATGAAATGGCTATTAAATATTTATTTAAATCAACAACCATCTGCCAGATTCTACTTGTATAAACAACATATTGAAACATTTAGAAAGTTTATATATAATTACCCCAAAATAAAAACATGATGTTTCACTTTATTCCTTGTTACTTTTATACCAGAATGTGTATATAGTTTGAATGTGTAAAAACTGCTAAACTTAAACAATAAGGATTTGATATTGTACAATAAAATGTTACATCAGACGAAAGTGATTGACATAGACTATTTAATGGGTGCATATTCTTTGGATAAGGAAAACTGGTTTACAGTATAAATCTATAGATTTGTTGTGATATATAATTAAAAAAGAATATCCACCAGTCTGTGATTTTAAGCCAAATGTAACCACACTGAAAATATGCTGTCCCAAGGAATCATTCATTGCAAACTGAATGCTGCCACCAGTAAATCATAGTCAGTAACATAGCTGACATTCTTCAGAACTCTTTAGTAGGTAGTTAAGCACTGTTGTCCATGGAACAACATCAGACCTCTGAATTTCAGCTGTGTTAATGACTGTGATTACAGGTGGAAGCTTTCAGCCTGATGTTTGTTGGGAGGGTGGTCTAATGGTTAAGGTGCTTGCCTTATGAGCACAAGGTGGAGGGTTTGAGTCTCATGAGGGATAATTAGCTAGGCTTAAAATGGCCCACAAGGACAGTTAGCCTAGTACTAATCTATGAACCTATGTGTATGATTCCTGGGGACAGTATCTTTTCTGTGTGGTTGCTTTTGGTTCTGAGTTTTTGGTACAAAGATTTGGCTATCCGTTTACTTTTGGTCAATCTGTGATTTTTCTAAATAATGTCAAAATAAATGGTGAGCTAAGGAGATTAAGTGATTGTATTTATGCAAAATATATAAAATTATTAAGCATTACTAATTTCTTATCAAACATAACTACTGAGATTATAATCTCTAAATGAACAGCTCAGTTTTAATTACAATAGGTAAAATATTTAAACATCCTCAGGAAAAAAATATTTATTTTGCAGATTATCTCTGAAATTTCTACATTCATTCTACAAAGAATTGAAATAAATTATATACAGAAAGTAAATTTGTCCTTAAAGTAGATTGGCAGGATCTGGTTTATGATTGCCAAGTTCTACAACTCTTTTGGAAAAAAAATCAATGCTTTCAGCATGCATCATTGTCTGACATATTTATATTTAGTAAACATTTAGTGTTCTTTAATATACCAGTTTCCTGTTCTGCACCCAAGTTTCATGTTCCATTTATCTGGAGCTTATTAAAAATAACCAGACAATGACTACAAAGAACAGGAAGATTGAAGCTTATGCTTTAATTTACAGAATTAATAAATGCTGTCTCTGTGGTGCATCATAAATACATTTTTACTATTATGATGATAAATAAAAGAATTTCAGGTTATAATTACTGGATAAAACTTAACTCATTACGGATAAATATTAATCTATGCTGTATGACTAGTTTCTACTCTTTGGCTGTTTTATGACTTTAGTAATGTATTTAGCAAGAAGTGATGTTCATACTTGTGTGAATAGTTATTTGTTTGTTTTAGGTTAATGTGTTTGTTCCTGTATATAAAGTTTTAATGAAAATGCCTTTTAAAAAAATATGGTTTAGCCACAAGACCATGGCTATGACAGAGATGCAAAATAAATCATATTTCACCAGATGCTGGAGATCTGCGTACTTGCAAGAAAGAACATAGAAACTTGTAATATGTACCATCATGACCAGGAAGGGTATTTCCTGGAAAAGCAGGACTAAAAACAAACAAAACAGCAATTCTAAATGTAAACAGAAGTCAACAAGGAATCATGTAAAATGCATTTAAAAATCAATATTTAGAGATAAGAAGAATGATGTTGTACAATGGTTGCAGTACAGGAGATGTTGAGGGCATATCCAGAAGAATGTGGTCTGGACCAAAGTGTGACATGTTTTGCTGGAGAGTAAATGTTGTTGATCTCTAGGTTGAGGTACTCAGGATTAAAGCCCCCCCCCCCCATAAAAATAAGTGTCACCTCTGTTTCCTTGGTCATTACCAAAGTAGGTCCTTCTGACTAGGCAAGTACAGTGTGTTACAAGTCAACCCCTCTGTGATGACCCACCACCTCTGAGCCTCAATTATCAACAATGGCAACAGTGGGGGATGTTCACTGGGAGGATAACTGGTACAGACTACACACATAGTATCTCCAGACAGAGCTCTCTGCATCAAGCATGATCAAGCACAATTTCCCTTAAGAGCACATGGGGAACACAGTCAGTCCAGGTATTGTTTCTCCCTCTTTTTCTAGATCTCCAGTAAGACTCCCCACTGGCACAGCTATAGAGCTGAGACCTCAACTGAGTGTCCAAGACAAGGCTTTCAGCACCCTCTCTGTCCAACCAGTGGTTCGTGTCCCTGCCCAAGTAGTTGACACACACACACTCTTTGAGGTTTGATTTACACACACAGACACACACACACACACACACACACACACACACACACACACACACACACACACACACACACACACACACACACACACTCACCTGGGAAAGGCTGGTACAGCTTTACTAGCAATGTCCCCTTCTGCCAAGACTATAAGGTAATTATGATTGCCACCAGACACTCCTGCCAGCTACTTTAAGTCTCTTACAAGGTTACCCAATATACTGAGTGAAATTAATATTAATACAAAGAGTGGTTTTACCAAGCGCAAGGCTATTAGGAGTGGCCCACACAGTGTCACCAAATAAATATGCACGTACTTTCAAAACTTAAATATCTCTACAAAGATCAGCCACAATGAAAGGTTTAAATATATTTAATAATAATAATAGTACAAGAACATAATAAGTATATATTCACAGTGACATCAGAGTTCACCTCACAGGAAATATTTAAAATAATATTGAAGGACAGGCTCAGACAAATAAAGAAAAACATTATCTAAACTGAGCTTCACTATATTCCTGACTGAATCTAAGATAATCACTATTCACTAATAACTTGCTTAATAGAGCAGGGCAGATGATGTGGTGAATGATTCTTCTTGTTGTCAGGCCCTAGACAGAATACAGAATGCTCTGTCTCACTAAGGGACTTCTCAAAATAATAGCTAAAATATTACTTCTGATATATCCTGCAGAATGACATCACTTCTGGTCATCTGACTTCTAGTTTCCCATGCAAAACCCCCATTGCTGAAAGCTGGCAGGACTTAGCATTTACCTGTAAAACTGCACACACAAGGTCTTTTGCTCAGATCTTTGTCAGGTGCTGGAAGACATAACACAATTGCATTCCTCCACGCTTCCAGAGTAGTAAGTAGTTAATCTCAAAGACAATACAGAAAGCTTCCTAGTACAATTTTTGTGTCTCTGGTGGCATTGAAATCTGTGAGTTAGCATCTTTATGGCCTACCCTATAAAGTGATTTAATTTCAGATATTTTTTAAAATTTTGCTGCACTGAGGTTAACCACCTGATTCCCAATTTCCTCTGTTAAAACATATGTTTAAAAAACTACAATAGTGCATGTACATTTATGTTCTCTCCAGTGGGACACACTGTGGATACATTTCAAACACAAGCACTTTAGAAATACCTTTTCAACACAAATGTCTGTACAAATCAGTTTGATATACACTTGACATACAGTTCTAATACATTTGTAACACATGTATCTTATATAAATCAGTTTGATATTCACAAATGACATATAATTATTTACAAAATTCCAGCTAGCTGAGCTGGCATACTTGGTTTCTTTACAATGGCAGCCTAAAGCGCAATGGCTTTGTACTTCATCAGAGAAGGTATTTCTTGCTGGGAGACTTCCTTCTCAGGAGACCATATGCCACTGTGGTGCAGTGGTTGCATTATCACTTCACAGCAAGAGGTTCTCCGGTTCGATTTTTGGCTGGAGCGCCTTGTGTGTGGAGTCTGCATGTCCTCCCCACATTTGAGTAATATTTAAGGACATGCAGGTAGGTGCATGCAAGAATGGGTGTGCCTTCTTTGAAGGTTGGGCATTGGGCTGGCACCTTGACACTGTAAAAATCCACTGCCAATCATTAGCGGACTGGAGTTCTGCTGTGGCGACCCCTAACTGGGAAAAACTGAAAGACATTAGTTTTAGAGGGGACAGTACATTAAGCTGCCATGGCTAGGAAGAATAGAGAGAAAATTCTTAAGGTATGCACTAATGAATGATACCAGACAGAGCAACTAGAGAGTTTGTTTTATTTCCTTTAAGTGGCTTAATTTGGCATCATGTACTTGACCTACTATACAGAGGCACAGTAGGCTAATCTAATAGGGAGGCGAAAGCCAAATACACTAGGGCTGGGCTTATAAATGCCCTAGGGCAGATAGCCTAGTATCTACCTATGAACCTATGTAGTATCAGTGCACAGCAGGTAATAAACATGCTTTTCCTGTCAGGAAGATCAAAATGTTTCTGCCAACACAAGGTGCATGGGTCCATTTTCCAATGTCAATATTACAGTTCAACATAAAGAACTAGCTGCATTTCTGAGGCACCATTTTAGATGACATGTTAAACTGTAGTCATTCCTGCCTGTGATGACAGTAACCTAAGTGGATGTAAAATATTCCCTGGCTGTTAATGCTCAGAGTAGGATCTATTAAAAAGTAGGACTTTTCTATTAACATATAACATTACAACATGATTATAGATAAGGACTAATCAAAGTTACACAGGATTCCTTCTTATTCCATTTATGTATTTAAAAATGTATTAACTGAGTGAGTGGATTGGTGTGATGACCCTTTCAGCTTTCCACTGTCTGCTGGCAATTGCTCTTTCCCTAATGTGGAGTGATCTTAGAACAGTAAAGTGAAGGGAGTAGGGGGCTGGGATTGTGGTGAGGTTACATGCCTCCCTGAAACTTGATTACACTATGTCAAGACATTAAGATTGTGAAATGTAGAGAATAAGTGGAGTAAGCTGAACATAAAGAACACAGTATTGTCAGCAAAGAATGAACAGAGGGGGAGATAGAGGGTTTACAGTATTGCAGCTCAGTTAACATTATGTACAAAAGCAAAATAGAACTTTTATAATTGGAATGATGCTATAGACACTGCATTAGCAGATGCACACTGAGTGTGCATGTGTGTGTGTGTGTGTGTGTGTGTGTGTGTGTGTGTGTGTGTGTGTGTGTGTATATATATATATATATATATATATATATATGTATGGTTCTACCTGAAAATGCCGAAAGTCCACAACGCCAACAACGAGAACACCGACACTGGAAGTTCAACAACATAGAAGACCGAAAGCTGAGAATCCTGACATTGAGAACACTGACATGTTAAGGTAAGTGTGCGATAGGGATGGATTTAGGGTAGGGAGTGGGTACAGGTAAGTGTGCAATACTCAGGGATGTAGGGTAGGGTGTGGGTCAGGTAAGTGTGTGATAGTGACAGACTTTATGTTTAGGGGTGGGTTAAATGAGTTAGGGTTAAGGTGTGGGTAAGGTAAGTGTGTCATAGTGACGGACTTGAGGGTTAGGGGTGGAATAAGTGAGTTAGGGTTAGGGTGCGGGTAAGGTAAGTGTGCGATAGTGATGGACTTGAGGGTTAGGGGTGTACGTGAGTTAGGGTTAGGGTGCAGGTAGGGAGAGTGTGCGGTAGTGTCGGACCTTAGGGTTAGGGTTTGGGTTAAGTTAGGGCATAGATATGTGTATGTGGTTTAGTGTAGGTTTGTAAGGATTTTGGTATGCTTGTGTTGTGTGTGTGTTTGTTTTGTTGATTGTCGGGTTTGTGGTTTGTCGGGTGTTTTTTCGGTCATTAGAAGTAGACCCATATATATATATACACACACACACACACACACATATATATGTATGGGTCTACCTGAAAATGCCGAAAGTCCACAATGCCAACAACGAGAACACCGACACCGGAAGTTCAACAATGTAGAAGACCGAAAGTTGAGAATCCTGACATTGAGAACACCATGTTAAGGTAAGTGTGCGATAGGGATGGACGTTAGGGTCAGGGTGTGGGTAAGGTAAGTGTGTGATAGTGACAGACATTAGGGTAGGGTGCGGGTCAGGTAAGTGTGTGATAGTGACAGACTTTATGTTTAGGGGCGGGTTAAATGAGTTAGGGTTAAGGTGCGGTAAGGTAAGTGTGTGATAGTGACGGACTTGAGGGTTAGGGGCGGAATAAGTGAGTTAGGGTTAGGGTGCTGGCAAGGTAAGTGTGCAATAGTGACGGACTTGAGGGTTAGGGGCGGATTAAGTGAGTTAGGGTTAGGGTGTGGGTAAGGTAAGTGTGCGATAGTGACGGACCTTAGGGTTAGGGTTTGGGTTAAGTTAGGGCATAGATAGTTGTGTATGTAAGGTTTAGTGTAGGTTTGTAAGGATTTTGGTGTGCTTGTGTTGTGTGTGTGTTTTTCGGGAAAGGTATTTGTTTTGTTGATTGTCGGGATTGTGGTTTGTCGGGCATGTGAAGTTTCGTGTTTTTGAACTTTCGATTTTGTCGTGTCGGTTATTTCGTTGTCGGTGTTTTCGCTAGTGTATGTGTTGTGTGGTGTATGGTGTGTTTCTGTTTGTGATTTTGTATTTCGCGGTTTTGGGGTTTCGGGATTTTGAACGTTTGCCTTTATGGTTTCAAGATACGGAAATTCGAGATTTCAGTATTTAAAGATTATAAAGGGGAAGCATATACACACATGTTAAATACCATCTTTAAATGCTTACAGTGGCTAATGTTTTTGGAATGTAGGGCATTATTAATTGTGGTGGGAAATCTGGAATACATCTAAATAAAAACAAACGTTTTCTAACATTATTTATCTCCCATTTTTACATTCTTAATATATTATTTCTGGTTAAGACCATATTCTCCATTATCCATACTCACTCCACTCCTTGCTTAAACCTCTCACTAACACTCCCTCCTTAGGTCTCCTTTACCTTCCTCATCCCCTCTATACTAATGTCTTCTTCACCCCCCCCACTTATTTTCAATCTTTTTACTTTTTTCTTTTCTTTCTTTGTCTTATCCTCCTAGCACTATGTCATTTAGCCCTATACCATCCTTACCTGCTTCACAAATCCACTGCTTCTCTCTTCTTCTTAACCTATTTTACCTACCCATCATCCTCTTCTCTTCCCACTATGTAACATTCTACAACCTGTTATACAACTTTCCATATATTTTCACTTGTCTATGATCCTGCAGTATAAAATGCTACAATACTATATTTTTACTTATTTTAATGATGTCTGATATTTCTACAACCTGTTAAACAACTTTCCATATCTTCTAATTTCTCTATGATCCTGAATTACTTAATGCTACAATGTTATATTTTTAGTTATTTTTAATGATTTTGGATATTTTATTGTTTAAATAGATTCTGTCACACTTCCATTGTCAACAAATGGCAATAAAAAATAAATACATTTTTCATTTTAATTATTTTAATCACACTTGTTTATAAAACTGCAGATTCCTAATTATATAATTTATTGTCTCTTATTCAAGTTTAATTGCACCATTTCTTTTCCCACCTTTTATTCCATATTTCCAAATTATACACATTATTCTTCATCTTATTCTTCTATAATGTATCTTTTGGCTTATAATACACATACTATAATACAAATTCAAATGAGGTATGGACAGAAAACTGTAATAACCTGGAGAAATGTTTTATTTTATGAAGAAAAATGAAACACATTGAACTAACTGTATTAGAGTTGTGTCAGATTTAAACAGCAAGCAAATCATTGTTTAAAAGGCAAAAGAAAAAAAAGTTCCATGGTACCTACATTTTCAGTAAACTTTAATTTGTGAACCTGAAGGAGATAGACAAAGAGGCTCTTGATCTTTAAGAGCAGTTGGTGTCATCATACTGGGACAGTATTCCTTTTATTTCTTGTTCAACCTAATAGATTGATTGCTGACACTGTAGTGCAATATAAAGGGGTACTGCACTCCTGAGTATGCCATCTTTCAAATAAGATGTTAAACTGAGGCAGCTTGAGCTGGTGGTAGCTCGGGTGGATGCAAAACATCTCATGGCACCTATTTAAAGGAGTAGGGGTCCTTTATTTACATGCAAAAATAACTCCTATTTACAAAATATTTACACATTTACAAATATTTACAAGTGCGTATATATGCATATATATGGATCTACTTCACACGACAGAAAACTCATTTGACAGAATTTCATTTGACTGAGACCAAAATACCTAATTTTCAAAATATTGAAAACTCATTTGACTGAATCTCATTTCACTGAATTTTAAGCCATAGACATGATGTGGGTTTCCCTTCACCTGTGACTTGCTTGTGATAAAAGAATTACTGTAACTTAAAGTGATGACTGCCAGAATACCGATAGTTATGCAGAAAGTAGTGTTGTAGTGTTTCTAAATGTGGGTAAGTCTCTTTACATTTTTATGGGAAGTATCTAAAGTAATATGGCAGGCAGCCGTGGTGGTGCAGCAGTTAGCGTTGCTGCCTCACAGCAAGAGGTTCTCTGTTTTGATCCTTGGCTGGGGTGCCTTCTGTGCAAAGTCTGCATGTCCTCCCTGTGCTCTGGTTTCCACCCACATCCCAAAGACATGCTGTAGGTGGATTGGACACTCTAAATTGGCCCTAGGCATGAGTGCATGCATGTGTGTGCCTTCCATGGAAGGTTGGGAGCTGGGCTGGTAACTCGACACCGTAAAATTCCACTGCCAATCATGAGCAGACAGGTGATCTGCTGTGGTGACCCTTAACTGGGAAAAAGCCGAAAGATAAATAATATAAAGTAATATGGCAGATGTTTTGTGTGTTCCCAGCAGTAGTGTCAGCATGTAGAGTACTGTCAGGCAAGTAAAAGGTATATGCCCTTTTCCCCACTGTAGTGAGATCCTGGAGTTAGTATATATAGTTAGGGAGGTGTGGGTGGCACAGACCCCACATTGGAAGGTGTGGGGGGCATAGCCCTTCACCTAGTTTGGTTTTATATCATCCAGTTTTGGTTAAGAGGGTAAGTAAATAGTTTTTAAGTTCTGGAAAGAGTTAGTCATTGCTGTTGTAAGTGTGCATGTTGGTTTAAAATTTAGTATTTTGAAATTCAGCATTATAAGCTTTCAGTGAAATGAGATTCAGTCGAATGAGTTTTCAGTATTTTGAAAATTAGATATTCTGGCCTTGATCAAATGTAATTCTGTCAAATGAGTTTTCTGTTATGTGAAGTAGATCCATATACATATATATATATATATATATATATATATATATATATATATATATATATATATATATATTTATACACACACACACACACACACACACACACACACACACAAATCTATTTACAGTTATACTAAATTTTCATCCCTGTAATCCCCCCAACTCCTTTCATAACAACCATCTGATTTTACTTAATATTGCTGCTAAAATCCATTTACCATTAAACGTAATTTCATTTATTCTTTCATTCCAAACTAATCTTTTAACATATTCTTTACTTCTATTTTTTATAATATCCATATTTAATCATAGCCATGTTTATTTTATCTACTTCTTTTTTATCTAAAAAAATCTTCTTTGCATAGTTTTCTCCATCATTTTTTTACTCTTTTATATTTCAAAAACACATGTTCCATAGTTTTTTTCTTGACAATGTAAACATTCTGTCACTTTTCTTCTTATATTGCATATTTCCTTTTACTGGCAATTTATCTATTATCAGTCTCCACAAAAAATCTTGAGATTCTACTTTCTGATTACACCATCTTTTTCTTATTTTTATAGCTTTATTTTTTCATCAGTTAGATTTACCCATGGTTTTACATATTAATGTTTCGTCATTACATTTCTTCACCATACATTTCTATCTTTTTCTATATCGCCAATTTCTATTTTCCACAAACATATTTTTCTTAATAGTTTGTTTCCTTATTTATACATTCTTTTTTCTTTTACTCTTTTTACCATATCCAAACATTTACCATACTTATATTTATACAATTTACTACTAATCTCTTATCTTTTTCATTTATCCACTTTAACACTTTGTACAGATTTAATGAAGCAGTGTATACCCTGGGTTAATTAATCCTAAACCTCCTTCTTTATTTACATACAAAACTCCTCTTTTTACTGGGTTTAATCTAGAACCCCGTATAAATGTAAACATTATCTGCAATAATTCCTTTTGAAATAGTATTAGCAACATAAATACACGTTCTAAGTATGCTATTTTTCCCATCAGCACTGAATTTATCAAATATGCCTTTTTTTCTGAATGATAATTTATATGTTCTTCAGAAAAGACTGGTTTGTTTTATTTCTTCAATTGTTTTTCCCATTGAATTCCACTTACATGCTTATTTCCATTTATACCCAACACAGAAATTTAATTCACTGCAAAATATATACTCCCAATCTTTACTACATCACCTAAACCCTACCTTTTGTCTTGATTTAAAGGTATACCTAACATCTCTAGACACTCATTTGTGCAAATTATTAGTTCTTTTAACCACATTTTGCTTTTTAGAATTACTATAATGTCATCTACATATGTTAACAGAACTGGAATTCTTAACCTTTCAGGTATTATATACTCCACTGTCTTAATTTTGTACTGTATTTCATGTACTATCACATTCATAACTAATGCAAAGAGTATACAATTCATTGGACATCCCTGTCTCATATCACTCTTCATATGTACCTCATGGCTTAAACATTTACAAGTATTTTTACTTTACTATTACTATTACTAAAGATTCAAAGAAATTTTATTGTCATCTAGGACCACACAAGTGCAGCCTAAATAAAATTACAAATGACAGCTCATGAGAGAAATGCAGTGTAAATAACGTACATACAGCGGTATAAAAAATAGCATAAGAAAGAAAATAACGACCCGTATGACATGCAAGAGGTAGTTCACATTACATAAACACATTCAATACCCATTATCCAGTGATAAATAATACATAAATACCCACCACCAAACCCCTACACTGTTAAGGTAGAGAATAAATAGAGATTATTGAATAGCAGCTGTTTAGTTACAGTATTGCACTTGCTACTATATGCTAACGTGCAGCTTTCCTCCACAGTATCTGCTGAAAAAGGATCTGTGTTCAGTCAGACCTTCCTGGTTAAAAATGTAAAATAAAACAAAATAAAATAAATAAAATAATTTCCTAAACTTCTCAGTTATTTTATATTCTTTCAATATTACCCATAAGAGTTCATGTCCAATTATATCAAATGCCTTATTAAGGTATTTATCATGATTTTTGTTTCTTCTTTACTGTTTGTTGTATCATCCCCAATTTCTCTATTATTAATAATTATTGACAACCTCTCCCTTTATACTATATATGCTAGCTTCCAGAATAGTTTCCATTTTAGTTTCAAATATCTTTTGTATTATTTTCATAAAGATCTTATAATCTTTATTATTCAATACTACTGGTCTCCAGTTTTTTAATTGTCTTCTGTCTTCCTTCTTCCATATGAACTTAAGTATTCCACTATATAATTCTTTATACCTAAAACCTTCATTTAAGCATTCATTCAAAATCTTTAAAACTTTTTTTTGCCAGTCCCTTAAAGTTTTATACATTTCATACCCTATTCTGTCTGGTCTTGCAGCCAAATCTATATTTACTTGTCTTAATACTTTATCTAGCTCATTTAAACAAATTTCCTTTTCAAACTCTTTATTGTCTTTTTCTATTAACTTTTTTGCTTTCCATGTTTTTCCACTACCTTCTTTTCTCTTTAGAAACTTCTTGTAAATATTGTACTACACTATTCATAATGTTTTCCTGAGTTCTTTCTATTTCTCTTTTTACATGGTTTATCTCTTTCATTACACTACCATCATCTTTTACTAATCTGCTTAAGTAATTCAATATTTATTCTCTTTTTCTTTGTACAAAATATATGTCCTTATATAACAATTTTTTTGTATTTTTACTTGATTTCTTTCATATAATTCTTTTTCTTTGTCAAAGTACTTTCCATCATTATGTTCTATACCTTCCAATGGATCATTACACGGTCTTTTATATTTTTCTTTTTCTACTTTTACTTCACATGATACTGCTATTGTAAAAGACATTTTTTATATTTTCCTTAAATATCATCTGCCATTCATACCGATTTTTATAAAATGTTTTCATAGTAATGTGATCTTTCCATAACCGTATTACTAATCTCTTTCCTTCTTCATTCCATGCTTTCTCATTTATTCTTTTATTCACAGGTTCATAGGTTGGTACTAGGCTATCATCCCTAGGGCCTATGCAAGCTTAGCCATAACAATTCCCTGGCTATTTCTTCCCACACTATTTACTTCCCTGGACCCCTGTCTAGCAGGGTGACTGAGATGATCCCTGGGGTGAATTTCCTTTCTCCCATCCAATCATCAAGGTTCCTTTTGAAGAGGGCCAAAGAGATGCTCTGCTTGACATGTATGGGCAGTCTATTCCAGAGTCTGGGGAGTCTCTGGGTCAGGAACCTATCCCTCCAGCATGTTTTGTTTATTGTGATTACAAGATTTAGATCCCTGGAGTGTGTGGTTCTGAGGGATTGGGATTTCTTTAAGTGTAGCATGTCCAACAGCTCTCGGTTTGACATGGCCTTGAATGTTAAGCAGAGATTGCCTCGGAGTAGACGATATGAGTATAGCTGGAGTTATTTAAGACAGTCAGCATAGGGCATCTGCTTTAGGCCTGTGATTCTTTTAGTGAGGTATTTCTGCGGCCTTTCCAGTTGTTGCAGATGTCTTGAGAGGTACATACCAAATGGGGTGTTGTATTCTATAATGGGTCTAATGAGGGATGAGTACAGTGTGACAATGACCTCCTTTTTTATGGATGAAAAGCCCTTAGTGATGAGGTGTGCCACATAGAAGGATTTCCTGACTATTGTGGTGATGTGGTTATTGAAGGTGAGACCACTGTCCACCTGTGTCCCTAAGTCTCTTATCACACTTTCAGTGTTTAGTGTACTGCCACCTATGTGATATTTCACGGGTACATGTTTTTTCCCAAAGGGGATAACTATACATTTCTTGGCATTGAGCTTGAGGCCATGGCTCTGGCACCAAGCATCTGTTTCTGTAAGGCCCTTTTGTAGAGTATCCACATCATTTGGGGATTCAGTAATGGCTCCCAGTTTGCAGTCATCTGTGAACTTTATTAGCCAGAGTCCCTTAGTGTTGTCCTGTACTTCAGAGAAGCAGATGCCAAGCAAGAGAGGTCCCAGGACTGAACCCTGAATTACTCCACTTGTCAGTTGTCTGGACCTGGATTTGGAGTTAGCTACATTTACAGTATGGGTTCTGTCAGTAAGCCAGTTGGCAACCCATCGAGTGATGTAGGGATTAATGCCCAGCTTAGTAAGTTTATCTATGATTCCAGAGTGGGGGATGGTGTCAAAGGCCTTGGCAAGGTCCATATAGGCTGTGTGGACTGCCTTACCCTCATCCACGGCTCTGGAGACTGATTCAAAGAAGTCAATAAGGTTCAGGAGACAAGATTGGCCCTTCACCAACCCAAACTGGGTGGGGTCCAATGTTTTAAGGTTGCCATTGTCTTTGTTTATAAGTTCCATGGCCTTGCAGATCAGGCTCGTCAGACTGATGGGGTGGTAGCTCCCAGGATCCAAGGTAGATCCCCCCCTTGTGGAGTGGGATAACTGAATTGGCAATCTTCCAGTATTGAGATGGGCCATTTAGGGGGTGAGGTTGGCACTGAATTGATCTGCCAGGATATTGGCAATATCCTTGGGATCAGTATATTTAATACCATTCTGTTGTAGCACAGAGGAGATCTGAGCATTGCCATTTAGATTCTTGACATAGTTATAGAATGCCTTGTGGTTGTCTTTGGAACCTTTGCCTATTTTATTTTTGTAACTAGCTTTGGAGGATTTTATGAGGGATCTCAGCTTCTTACTGAGACTGGTAAGGGAGTTTTTTGCATCCTGGGATTTTCCTGCTTTCTGCAACAGTTTTTTCCTTTTGTTGTAAAGTTTGTTTATGGCAGGGGACCACCAGATTGGCTTACTTTTTTTGGTGAAGAGCATCTTGGTTCTATTTGGGATGGCATGATTCATACATGAGTGGATGTGCTCATACAGTGCCTTAGTGTAGGACTCAGCAGTTGAACTTTCATTTCCCATCTGCATGGTTGTCATGAAGTTTGCAACTTCTGACTTGAGTAGCATGAAGTTGGCCTTGGAGAAGTTTTTTATGGAGGTTTCCTTACTGGGGGGGTGGGGGTGGGATGTGGATGTTAAGGGTGATTAGCTTATGGTCTGACCTGACCAACGAGGGGGTGACCATAGGAGTGGAGCATCGATTTCCCATGTTGGTAATGACCAGGTCTAGGACATTGGAGCTCCTGGTGGGACTATGGATTAGTTGATCCAGGGCATTGGAATTTATGAATTCCAAGAACCATTGGGCAAAGGTGTTGGTGCATGAGTAGTTTTCCCAGTTAATGGCAGGGTAGTTGAAATCACCCAGTATTAGGGTGTTTGGTTGTATATTAATATTTCCAGTATGTTTAGAAAGGTGTAATGAGAATCTTGGGGCATGGTAGGGGATCTGTAGCAAGCTACAATTTGGATTGCAGTCTTACCTAGTGCTTAGTTGCACCTGGGGAATTTCAGATGCATTGTGTTGGGCAACTAACCTGGTGGTGTGATTATCCTTGGTGAATATGGACACTCCTCCATCTTTAGTGTTTTGATCCTGGTTTGGTAGCAGAAACGTGTGGTAAGAGTTGTAGCCTGGTATTGCAGGGGTGCTCTCTGGAGCCTTGACCCAGGTCTCAGTTACTGCACAGATATCGATGTTCTCCATTTTTAGGAGTGCCTCGAGAGAGTGCATTTCGAGGTTTAGACTTCTAGCATTGAGTAACAATACCTTCAGATTTTGCATGCTTGTACCTGTTACGGTGGTGGTTTTGTCCTTTGAACTTTGCCAAAAAAAGGCACTATAGGGGTGGCAAGAGCCTTAGCCAGTAACCTGAATCCCAGGGGTAACAGGTGCAGACCATCTCTGGTAAAGCATCATGGTCTGTCGATCATATCATCCCAGGAAGACAGATACTGGATCCCTTTTGAATGGCACCAGAAGCTTACCCAATTGTTGAAGTCAATCATTTTGTCCTTATATTGTGGTATCATTCTGGGCAAAGGCAGGATGCTACTCAGGGCTAGGGTCATACCTGCCTGGGCCACATGATTCGAGAGCTCTTCCATGTCTCTTTTCATGTAGTCCAGGGAGGTACGTCTCAAGTCATTCAACATGGACAATGACAGAGTCATATTTGTACTTGTTGTGGAGTGACTTGAGTGCATGAGTTATGTGGCAGATCCTGGCACATGACAGGCAGCTCACTGTAATTTTCTCCTTGTTCAGCCTGGTGAATGGGACATCAGTGTGCCTGACTATAGAGTCACCTATGACTAAAGTGTTAGGTACTTTGTCTTGCCATGTGGGCTGTTGCTGGGTGGCACACTGGTGTTGTGAGCTATGTGACACTTTGGTTGTGATTGGTGTTTGTTTGCATTTCAGCTTCAGAGGTCCTTGTTGCTTTGGAAGGTTACAGTAAAGGGCCTCCACATATGTGGATTTAGTGTTGCTATGTGTGGGTGTTGGTGTTGTGAGTTTAGAAGGGTTATGTGTTGCTTGAGGTGTAGTGCAGGTGTTATCCTTCTGCTCTTCACTGTCTAGCACAATCTTGGGTGGAGAGAGCGTTGCTTCCAGTTTAGCTATGTAAGTGCATCTCTCACAGGTTGTAGTGTTGGGTGGTAGGAGGAGAGGGTTGTCTGTGTACATGAGGCAATTTCTGCATTGCCCCAGTATGCCCAGATTCACCAGGTGGACAGGAAAAATCAACGGAAGCTGACCCTTGGACATGGCTGGTTTGAGGCTTTTTTATAGTACAGGAGCTGTTTTATCTTACCTTAGCAAGTTACTTGGCAATTATAGGCTGTTTAGTGCCTATGATTAATTTCTCCTTATTAATAAGGAGAGTTGAGTGCTTGTATCAGTTTAAGGCTTCCTAGTGCTTTCCAGCAGGTATTAGAGCAAGTGCTAGTCACAGGGATGCTTAAAGGTAAGATGAAAAAAAGGGTTTATCCCAAACACTGCAGTGTGCACTAGAGAAGTTAGATGTGAAAGTAGGTAACTTAAGTTTTACCTGTATAAAAAGTTAAGTTTTAGTGGAGAGTCACTATTTTTAAAACAGCAAGATAGATTGAAAGGGGGTGATTACTTTTGTTTTCCGGTACTATGGAATACAGTAGAATGGCCAATAAATTTAAATAGTTGAAGGGGAATGATTTCACAAAAAAATAATTTTGTGCTTACTCACACAAGCCAGTGAAAGCAGATAGGAAATTATATATATGGTTAAATTAACATAACAGGCAGGCAGCTAGAAAGACAGTGGTATTTAAGAACACAACAGTGACAGGGTGGGGTGGGGGGATGGGGAAAAATTTCTGCCTGACTCACAAGAAAGAGAGCTGTGGTGTCTTTCGAAGTTTTAATATGCAGTTAAAAGCACAACACAAGGTAAAGAAAACAAATCACTGCACTCAAAATATAAAAAGGCGATACACCAATACAAAATACAACAAATAAAAAGCAAACCAACCTTTCCCTCACAGCAAAGTGTAGCAGAGTCTGGGTGAGCCTATCCAATAAAGCTCTGAAATGTTTTATTTTACACCTTAAATAGAAGGCTTAGTTCCTAGCTCCAACCCCTCAGTTCACAAATGATTAACCTTAAGTAACCTCTTCTATCTTATGTATGAGTCCTTAATTGATCAGTTCTAATTTCTGCATAACTCACAAGAAACAGAGCTGTGTTGTCTTTTGAAGTTTTAATATGCAGTTAAAAGCAGAACACATGCAAAACACAAGGTAAAGAAATCAAATCACAGCACTCAAAATATAAAAAGGTGATAAACCAATAGAAAATACAACAAATAAAAAGCAAACCAACCATTCCCTCACAGCAAAGTGTTGCAAAGTGTGGGTGAGCCTTTCCAATAAAGCTCTGAAATTTATTTTACCCATTTAATAGAAGGTTTAGTTCCCAGCTCCACCTCCTCATTTCAGAAATGATTAACCTTAACTGATCTCTTCTATCTAATGTATGAGTCCGTAATTGATCAGTTCTAATTTCTGCCTGACTCACAGGAAAGAGAGCTGTAGTGTCTTTGGAAGTTTTATTATGCAGTTAAAAGCAGAACACAAGCAAAACACAAGGTAAAGAAAACAAAACACAGCACTCAGAATATAAAAAGATGATAAACCAATACGAAATACAGCAAATAAAAAGCAAACCAACCTTTCCCTCACAGCAAAGTGTAGCAGAGTCTGGGTGAGCCTTTACAATAAAGCTCTGAAATGTTTTATTTTACCCCTTAAATAGAAGGTTTAGTTCCTATCTCCATCCCCTCAGTTCACAAATGATTATACTTAAGTGACCTTGTCTAGCTTATGTATGAGTCCTTAATTGATCAGTTCTAATTTCTGCCTGACTCACAATAAACAGAGCTGTGGTGTCTTTTGAAGTTTTAGTTTGCAGATAAAAGCAGAACACAAGCAAAACACAAGGTAAAGAAAACAAATCACAGCACACAAAATTTAAAAAGGCGATAAACCAATACAAATACAACAAATAAAAAGCAAACCAACCTTTCCCTCACAGCAAAGTGTAGCAGTGTCTGGGTGAGCCTTTCCAATAAAGCTCTGAAATGTTTTATTTTACCCCTTAAATAGAAGGTTTAGTTCCTAGCTCCCCCTCCTCAGTTCACAAATGATTAATCTTAAGTGACCTCTTCTATGTTATGTATGAGTCCATAATTGATCAGTTCTAATTTGTGTCTGTCTCACAAGAAACAGAGCTGTGGAGTCTTTTGAAGTTTTAATATGCAGTTAAAAGCAGAACACAAGCAAAACAAAAGGTAAAGAAAACAAATCACAGCACTCAAAATAAAAAAGGCGATAAACCAATACAAATACAACAAATAAAAAGCAAACCAGCCTTTCCCTCACAGCAAAGTGTAGCAGAGTCTGGGTGAGCCTTTCCAATAAAGCTCTGAAATGTTTTATTTTACCCATTTAATAGAAGGTTTAGTTCCTAGCATCACCCCCTCATTTCAGAAATGATTAACCTTAAGTGATCTCTTCTATCTTATGTATGAGTAATTGATCAGTTGTAATTTCTGCCTGGCACACAAGAAAGAGAGCTGTAGTGTCTTTTGAAGTTTTAATATGCAGTTAAAAGCAGAACACAAGCAAAACACAAGGTAAAGAAAACAAAACACAGCACTCAGAATACAAAAAGATGATAAACCAATACAAAATACAACAAATAAAAAGTAAACCAACCTTACCCTCACAGCAAAGTGTAGCAGAGTCTGGGTGAGCCTTTCCAATAAAGCTCTGAAATGTTTTATTTTACCCCTTAAATAGAAGGTTTAGTTCCTAGCTCCACACCCTCAGTTCACAAATGATTAACCTTAAGTGACTTGTCTATCTTATGTATGAGTCCTTAATTGATCAGTTCTAATTTCTGCCTAACTCACAAGAAACAGAGCTGTGGTGTCTTCTGAAGTTTTAATATGCAGTTAAAAGCAGAACATAAGCAAAACACAAGGTAAAGAAATCAAATCACAGCATTCAAAATATAAAAAGGCGATAAACCAATACAAAATACTACAAATAAAAAGCAAACCAACCTTTCCCTCACAGCAAAGTGTAGCAAAGTCTGGGTGAGCCTTTCCAATAAAGCTCTGAAATTTCTTTTACCCCTTAAATAGAAGGTTTAGTTCCTAGCTCCACCTCTTCAGTTCACAAATGATTAAGCTTAAGTGACCTCTTTTATCTTATGTATGAGTCCTTAATTGATCAGTTCTAATTTCTGTCTGTCTCACAAGAAACAGAGCTGTGGTGTCTTTTGAAGTTTTAATATGCAGTTAAAAGCAGAACACAAGCAAAACACAAGGTAAAGAAAACAAATCACAGCACTCAAAATTTAAAAAGGCAATAAACCAATACAAAATACTACAAATAAAAAGCAAACAAACCTTTCCCTCACAGCAAAGTGTAGCAGAGTCTGGGTGAGCCCTTCCAATAAAGCTCTGAAATGTTTTATTTTACCCCTTAAATAGAAGGTTTAGTTCCTATCTCCATCCCCTCAGTTCACAAATGATTATACTTAAGTGACTTGTCTATCTTATGTATGAGTCCTTAATTGATCAGTTCTAATTTCTGCCTGACTCACAAGAAACAGAGCTGTGGTGTCTTTTGAAGTTTTAATATGCAGTTAAAAGCAGAACATAAGCAAAACACAAGGTAAAGAAATCAAATCACAGCACTCAAAATATAAAAAGGCAATAAACCAATACAAAATACAACAAATAAAAAGCAAACCAACCTTTCCCTCACAGCAAAGTGTAGCAGAGTCTGGGTGAGCCTTTCCAATAAAGCTCTGAAATGTTTTATTTTACCCCTTAAATAGAAGGTTTAGTTCCTAGCTCCACCCCTCTGTTCACAAATGATTAACCTTAAGTGACCTCTTCTATCTTATGTATGAGTCCTTAATTGATCAGTTCTAATTTCTGCCTGACTCACAGGAAACAGAGCTGTGGTGTCTTTTGAAGTTTTAATATGCAGTTAAAAGCAGAACACAAGCAAAACACAAGGTAAAGAAAACAAATCACAGCACTCAAAATATAAAAAGGCAATAAACCAATACAAAATACAACAAATAAAAAGCAAACCAACCTTTCCCTCACAGCAAAGTGTAGCAAAGTCTGGGTGAGCCTTTCCAATAATGGTCTGAAAGGTTTTATTTTACCCCTTAAAAAGAAGGTTTAGTTGCTAGCTCCACCCCCTCTGTTTACAAATGATTAACCTTAAGTGACCTCTTCTATCTTATGTATGAGTCCTTAATTGATCAGTTCTAATTTCTGCTTGACTCACAAGAAACAGAGCTGTCGTGTCTTTTGAAGTTTTAGTTTCCAGATAATAGCAGAACACAAGCAAAACACAAGGTAAAGAAAACAAATCACAGCACTCAAAATTTAAAAAGTCGATAAACCAATACAAATACAACAAATAAAAAGCAAACCAACCTTTCCCTCACAGCAAAGTGTAGCAGAGTCTGGGTGAGCCTTTCAAATAAAGCTCTGTAATGTTTTATTTTACCCCTTAAATAGAAGGTTTAGTTCCTAGCTCCACCTCCTCAGTTCACAAATGAATAACCTTAAGTGACCTCTTCTATCTTATGTATGAGTACTTAATTGATCAGTTCTAATTTCTGCCTGACTTACAAGATACAGAGCTGTGGTGTCTTTTGAAGTTTTAATATGCAGTTAAATGCAGAACACAAGCAAAACACAAGGTAAAGAAAACAAATCACAGCACTCAAAATATAAAAAGGCGATAAACCAATACAAAATACAACAAATAAAAAGCAAACCAACCTTTCCCTCACAGCAAAGTGTAGCAGAGTCTGGGTGAGCCTTTCCAATAAAGCTCTGAAATGTTTTATTTTACACCTTAAATAGAAGGTTTAGTTCCTAGCTCCACCCCTCAGTTCACAAATGATTAACCTTAAGTAACCTCTTCTATCTTATGTATGAGTCCTTAATTGATCAGTTCTAATTTCTGCATAACTCACAAGAAACAGAGCTGTGGTGTCTTTTGAAGTTTTAATATGCAGTTAAAAGCAGAACACAAGCAAAACACAAGGTAAAGAAAACAAATCACAGCACTCAAAATATAAAAAGGCGATAAACCAATACAAAATACAACAAATAAAAAGCAAACCAACCTTTCCCTCACAGCAAAGTGTAGCAGAGTCTGGGTGAGCCTTTCCAATAAAGCTCTGAAATGTTTTATTTTACCCCTTAAATAGAAGGTTTAGTTCCTAGCTCCACCCCTCAGTTCACAAATGATTAATCTTAAGTGACCTCTTCTATCTTATGTATGAGTCCTTAATTGATCAGTTCTAATTTCTGTCTGTCTCACAAGAAACAGAGCTGTGGTGTCTTTTGAAGTTTTAATATGCAGTTAAAAGCAGAACACAAGCAAAACACAAGGTAAAGAAAACAAATCACAGCACTCAAAATATAAAAAGGCGATAAACCAATACAAATACAACAAATAAAAAGCAAACCAACCTTTCCCTCACAGCAAAGTGTAGCAGAGTCTGGGTGAGCCTTTCCAATAAAGCTCTGAAATGTTTTATTTTACCCATTAAATAGAAGGTTTAGTTCCTAGCTCCACCCCCTCAGTTCACAAATGATTAACCTTAAGTGACCTCTTCTATCTTATGTATGAGTCCTTAATTGATCAGTTCTAATTTCTGCCTGACTCACAAGAAACAGAGCTGTGGTGTCTTTTGAAGTTTTAATATGCAGTTAAAAGCAGAACACAAGCAAAACACAAGGTAAAGAAAACAAATCACAGCACTCAAAATATAAAAGGCGATAAACCAATACAAAATACAACAAATAAAAAGCAAACCAACCTTTCCCTCACAGCAAAGTGTAGCAGAGTCTGGGTGAGCCTTTCCAATAAAGCTCTGAAATGTTTTATTTTACCCCTTAAATAGAAGGTTTAGTTCCTAGCTCCACCCCCTCAGTTCACAAATGATTAACCTTAAGTGACCTCTTCTATCTTATGTATGAGTCCTTAATTGATCAGTTCTAATTTCTGCCTAACTCACAAGAAACAGAGCTGTGGTGTCTTTTGAAGTTTTAATATGCAGTTAAAAGCAGAACACAAGCAAAACACAAGGTAAAGAAATCAAATCACAGCACTCAAAATATAAAAAGGTGATAAACCAATACAAAATACAACAAATAAAAAGCAAACCAACCTTTCCCTCACAGCAAAGTGTAGCAAAGTCTGGGTGAGCCTTTCCAATAAAGCTCTGAAATGTTTTATTTTACCCCTTAAATAGAAGGTTTAGTTCCTAGCTCCACCTCCTCAGTTCACAAATGATTAACCTTAAGTGACCTCTTCTATCTTATGTATGAGTCCTTAATTGATCAGTTCTAATTTCTGTCTCACAAGAAACAGAGCTGTGGTGTCTTTTGAAGTTTTAATATGCAGTTAAAAGCAGAACACAAGCAAAACACAAGGTAAAGAAAACAAATCACAGCACTCAAAATAAAAAAGGTGATAAACCAATACAAAATACAACAAATAAAAAGCAAACCAGCCTTTCCCTCACAGCAAAGTGTAGCAGAGTCTGGGTGAGCCTTTCCAATAAAGCTCTGAAATGTTTTATTTTACCCCTTAAATAGAAGGTTAAGTTCCTAGCTCCACCCCCTCAGTTCACAAATGATTATACTTAAATGACTTTGTCTATCTTATGTATGAGTCCTTAATTGATCAGTTCTAATTTCTGCCTGACTCACAAGAAACAGAGCTGTGGTGTCTTTTGAAGTTTTAATTTGCAGATAAAAGCAAAACACAAGCAAATCACAAGGTAAAGAAAACAAATCACAGCACTCAAAATATAAAAAGGTGATAAACCAATACAAATACAACAAATAAAAAGCAAACCAAACCTTCCCTCACAGCAAAGTGTAGCAGAGTCTGGGTGAGCCTTTCCAATAAAGCTCTGAAATGTTTTATTTTACCCCTTAAATAGAAGGTTTAGTTCCTAGCTCCACCTCCTCAGTTCACAAATGATTAACCTTAAGTGACCTCTTCTGTCTTATGTATGAGTCTTTAATTGATCAATTCTAATTTCTGCAGAGCTGTGGTGTCTTTTGAAGTTTTAATATGCAGTTAAAAGCAGAACACAAGCAAAACACAAGATAAAGAAAACAAATCACAGCACTCAAAATATAAAAAGGAGATAAACCAATACAAAATACAACAAATAAAAAGCAAACCAACCTTTCCCTCACAGCAAAGTGTAGCAGAGTCTGGGTGAGCCTTTCCAATAAAGCTCTGAAATGTTTTATTTTACCCCTTAAATAGAAGGTTTAGTTCCTAGCTCCACCCCCTCAGTTCACAAATGATTAACCTTAAGTGACCTCTTCTATCTTATGTATGAGTCCTTAATTGATCAGTTCTAATTTCTGCTTGACTCACAAGAAACAGAGCTGTCGTGTCTTTTGAAGTTTTAGTTTCCAGATAATAGCAGAACACAAGCAAAACACAAGGTAAAGAAAACAAATCACAGCACTCAAAATATAAAAAGGAATAAACCAATACAAAATACAGCAAATTAAAGCAAACCAACCTTTCCCTCATAGCAAAGTGTAGCAAAGTCTGGGTGAGCCTTTCCAATAATGGTCTGTAATGTTTTATTTTACCCCTTAAATAGAAGGTTTAGTTCCTAGCTCCACCTCCTCAGTTCACAAATGATTAACCTTAAGTGACCTCTTCTATCTTATGTATGAGTCCTTAATTGATCAGTTCTAATTTCTGCTTGACTCACAAGAAACAGAGCTGTGGTGTCTTTTGAAGTTTTAATATGCAGTTAAAAGCAGAACACAAGCAAAACACAAGGTAAAGAAAACAAATCACAGCACTCAAAATAAAAAAGGTGATAAACCAATACAAAATACAACAAATAAAAAGCAAACCAACCTTTCCCTCACAGCAAAGTGTAGCAGAGTCTGGGTGAGCCTTTCCAATAAAGCTCTGAAATGTTTTATTTTACCCCTTAAATAGAAGGTTTAGTTCCTAGCTCCACCCCCTCAGTTCACAAATGAATAACCTTAAGTGACCTCTTCTATCTTATGTATGAGTACTTAATTGATCAGTTCTAATTTCTGCCTGACTTACAAGATACAGAGCTGTGGTGTCTTTTGAAGTTTTAATATGCAGTTAAATGCAGAACACAAGCAAAACACAAGGTAAAGAAAACAAATCGCAGCACTCAAAATATAAAAATGCGATAAACCAATACAAAATACCACAAATAAAAAGAAAACCAACCTTTCGCTCACAGCAAAGTGTAGCAGAGTCTGGGTGAGCCTTTCCAATAAAGCTCTGAAATGTTTTATTTTACACTTTAAATAGAAGGTTTAGTTCCTAGCTCCACCTCCTCATTTCAGAAATGATTAACCTTAAGAGATCTCTTCTATCTTATGTATGAGTATTTAATTGATCAGTTCTAATTTCTGCCTGACTCACAAGAAAGAGAGCTGTAGTGTCTTTTGAAATTTTAATATGCAGTTAAAAGCAGAACACAAGCAAAACACAAGGCAAAGAAAACAAAACACAGCACTCAGAATATAAAAATATGATAAACCAATACAAAATACAGCAAATAAAAAGCAAACCAACCTTTCCCTCCCAGCAAAATGTAGCAGAGTCTGGGTGAGCCTTTACAATAAAGCTCTGAAATGTTTTATTTTACCCCTTAAATAGAAGGTTTAATTCCTATCTCCACCCCCTCAGTTCACAAATGATTATACTTAAGTGACCTTTTCTATCTTATGTATGAGTCCTTAATTGATCAGTTCTAATTTCTGCCTGACTCATAAGAAACAGAGCTGTGGTGTCTTTTGAAGTTTTAGTTTGCAGATAAAAGCAGAACACAAGCAAAACACAAGGTAAAGAAAACAAATCACAGCACACAAAATTTAAAAAGGCGATAAACCAGTACAAATACAACAAATAAAAAGCAGACCAACCTTTCCCTCACAGCAAAGTGTAGCAGTGTCTGGGTGAGCCTTTCCAATAAAGCTCTGAAATGTTTTATTTTACCCCTTAAATAGAAGGTTTAGTTCCTAGCTCCCCCTCCTCAGTTCACAAATGATTAATCTTAAGTGACCTCTTCTATGTTATGTATGAGTCCATAATTGATCAGTTCTAATTTGTGTCTGTCTCACAAGAAACAGAGCTGTGGAGTCTTTTGAAGTTTTAATATGCAGTTAAAAGCAGAACACAAGCAAAACAAAAGGTAAAGAAAACAAATCACAGCACTCAAAATAAAAAAGGCGATAAACCAATACAAAATACAATAAATAAAAAGCAAACCAGCCTTTCCCTCACAGGAAAGTGTAGCAGAGTCTGGGTGAGCCTTTCCAATAAAGCTCTGAAATGTTTTATTTTACCCATTTAATAGAAGGTTTAGTTCCTAGCTCCACCTCCTCAGTTCACAAATGATTAACCTTTAGTGACCTCTTCTGTCTTATGTATGAGTCCTTAACTCATTACATCCGAGTGACGCCTCCAGGTGCATCTGCAGTTACCCCCTACTGCTCCTCTAGGCATCAAATATTACTTGTTCATACTTGCATTAATAATTCAAAAGACCCTCTCAGTTCACAAATGATTATACTTAAGTGACCTTGTCTATCTTATGCATGAGTCCTTAGTTGATCAGTTCTAATTTCTGCCTCACTCACAAGAAACAGAGCTGTGGTGTCTTTTGAATTTTTAGTTTGCATATAAAAGCAGAACACAAGCAAAACACAAGGTAAAGAAAACAAATCACAGCACTCAAAATTTAAAAAGGCAATAAACCAATACAAAATACTACAAATAAAAAGCAAACAAACCTTTCCCTCACAGCAAAGTGTAGCAGAGTCTGGGTGAGCCCTTCCAATAAAGCTCTGAAATGTTTTATTTTACCCCTTAAATAGAAGGTTTAGTTCCTAGCTCCACCCCCTCAGTTCACAAATGATTAACCTTAAGTGACCTCTTCTATCTTATGTATGAGTCCTTAATTGATCAGTTCTAATTTTTGCCTGACTGACAAGAAACAGAGATGTGGTGTCATTTGAAGTTTTAATATGCAGTTAAAAGCAGAACACTAGCAAAACACAAGGTAAACAAAACAAATCACAGCACTCAAAATATAAAAAGGCGATAAACCAATACAAAATACAACAAATAAAAAGCAAACCAACCTTTCCCTCACAGCAAAGTATAGCAGAGTCTGGGTGAGCCTTTTTTATATATTCCTTGTTTTCCTTTATCTCTTGCCCTAAGCAGGATCATCAAAAAATCCTGTTGTAACTACCTCCCTTTCTCCTATAACTAAACCTTCTGATACTATAAAATAATCTATTTCAATTCAATACATACCCCTTTTGTAATTCCATGAAATTTTGTCTTAAGATTTTAACTTACCACAACGTATAACTTGTTTAGTCTCAATATTTGCTTTCTCCTTCATTTCTTCCACCACTCCAACATCTCCTTCTCTCTTCATCTGCATCTTTGTTTCTCCAGGCCACCTCTGCACCCAAAATGGAAACAGGAAATTCTCCTCCAAAATGGGTCCCACTCACAACAATGAGTAGGGGAAGTATCCTGATGCCTTTTGCCAAATTTTCCCCAGTGGTATAAATACAATCTCAGGTCCTCACTGAAAAGAGGCTACTAACCTACTGGGACCAACCCAGTCAACAAAAGGTGAAGAGATAAAAAATACATTTGGATGATACAGTGGTTCAGCAGTTAGCATTGTCGCCTCACAGCAAGAGATTTTCTGGTTCATTTCTCAGCTGGGGTGCCTTGTGTGTGGAGTCTGCATGTCCTCTCTGCATTCATGTGGGTTTCCCCCAGGTGCTCTGGTTTCCTCCCACATGCCAAAGACATGTATTTGGAGGGTTTCTCCCAGGCCACCACTGAAAATGGGCTGTGCCCCAGTCCTTGTAAACAAACATTAAATAACTAAAAATAAATACATAAACATATAGAAAGTAGATCATCTGTACTATTTATTGTAAAACTAGATGCTTCAAATCACTGGCTAGAAGTTGTATGCATCCATGTTTCTCTAAAAGGAGGAGACAATCCAGTAGCATATCTGAGTCATATCCATCAGAAAAGAGAGGAATCATATACAGCCATAGGAAAGTAATGTTTAGGAATAGTACAAAAGATCTAAACATATATGCATTGCAGGAAAATCACAGTAATAACAGACCACAATACCTTAAAGTGGTTGCAAAAAGATATCAGGCAAAATAGTAAGCTCCTTAAGTTGTTTGGGATTGCAGTCCTATGACATGACCAGCCATCATAAAAGTGATATAATAACGTAAATGGCCTTTCTAGACACGGAGATGATTGAGTGTGACATGAGATATAACTTTTACCTCAATATTATTTTTTTGATGTCTTCCCAACAAAATTACATGTGTCTAGGAAGAATGGAAATGTATAGTGAAAAATGTAATAACCTGGAACATCTTATTGTTATTTCAAAAGGGAAAATGCAGCAAAAGTGAACTAGCTGCAGTACAACTACAGCAATTTATAATGTATGTGTAAATAATTGTTCAAAGATAACAGTAAATGAATCTGCATTGTGCTTGCCTTTTCAGTAAAATTTAATATGTGAATGAACATGTGGTAATGGTATATAATGGCATTCAGCACTGTGATAATATATTACAGTTTAAAAGAGAAACTAAACCTTGCTCTTCAAATGTGTACATTATCGTAAAGTTTAATTCTCCTTGGAAGATACTACAGTAGATGAAATGATGTCTTATTTCCACAATGGCTTTTCATATACAACTAAAACTCAAACACAAAAATGTCCTATGGAGATGTTTAAAATAGGGAGACCCACATGATTTCTTATATAATACAAAAACTCAAACCAAAAAAATGTCCCTATGAGATGTTTTAAAATAGGGAGACCCACATGTTTATTCATAAGTTACAGATGATGCTGTAGTTTCTGCAATCTGATAATGGTATTAATAATCAGAAACACGAAGTGTACAGTCTATATATATATATATATATATATATATATATATATATATATATATATATATATATATATATATATATATATATCTCATTTAGAGGTTTGAAAGATTGGTTTGACTGTCTCATTTACAATTCCTCATCAAAGTTTGTATTGTCTGTGTATTTATTTGGAATGGAAAGGATTTGACTTGTTTATTTATTTCAAGTAAAGAATTTTACTGTTTAACTTTGAATGGTTGTGGCCGATGGTTTAATTGCTAACTTAAATGTTTATGCATTTTTAGTAGTGTACCTTCAGCTGTGTGTTATCTGCCCTATGTATAGTGACTGCTTAGAGCTGGTTGCTACAACTAAAATATTTTAGGTCGACGTATCTTAAGGATGAGCAATAAACTGGATTGCTGTTTTGTTAGTTTTGAGTAACTGGTAGCATCAGTGCCTTATAGCTTGCGAAGGTAGGTGTTGGTATAATTGAATTTCAATTCCAGTTGGCATGTTTACACTGAGGACACTGGGCTTAGTCTGATCTTGAAAAAGTAATGGGGCTCAGTATTTGTAACCATATTCTGTATCTCTTCAGTTTGAATATCAGTTGGGTTTGACAGGGCTTGGTTATTACCCACAACATTACTGTACATTTACCAAATACCATAAGTCCCCTTTTTAAACACCTTGGATGATGTGAGGATAGTGAATCAGGAAGTGAAACAGATTAGCAAGGAGGAAGTATGGACAGCTATGAAGGGGATGAAAAATGGAAAGGCTGTTGGTCCAGATGACATACCAGTGGAAGCATGGAGGTGCTTAGGAGAAATGGCAGTGGAGTTTTTAACCAGATTGTTTAATGAAATCTTGGAAAGTCAGAGGATGCCTGAGGAGTGGAGAAAAAGTGTTTTGGTACCTATTTTTAAAGATAAGGGTGATGTATAGAGCTGTAGTAACTACAGAGGGATAAAACTGATCAGTCACAGTTTGAAGTTATGGGAAAGAGTGGTAGAAGCTAGGTTAAGAAGGGAGGTGATGATTAGTGATCAGCAGTATGGTTTCATGCCGGGAAGCAGCACTACAGATGCGATGTTTGCTCTGAGAGTGTTGATGGAGAAATATAGAAAAGGTCAGAAGGAGTTGCATTGTGTCTTTGTGGACTTGGAGAAAGCATATGATAGGGTGCCTAGAGAGGAGTTGTGGTATTGTATGAGGAAGTCAGGAGTGGCAGAGAAGTATGTAAGAGTGGTACAGGATATGTACGAGGGTAGTGTGACAGTGGTGAAGTCTTCAGTGGGAGTGACAGATGCATTTAAGATGGAGGTGGGATTACATCAAGGATCAGCTCTGAGCCCTTTCTTATTTGCAATGGTGATGGACAGATTGACAGACGAGATCAGACAGGAGGCCCCATGGACTATGATGTTTGCAGATGACATTGTGATCTGTAGTGATGGTGGGGACCAGGTTGAGGAGACCCTGAAAAGGTGGAGATATGCTCTAGAGAGGAGAGGAATGAAGGTCAGCAGGACTAAGACAGAATATGTTTGTGTGAATGAGAGGGAGGACAGAGGAATGGTGAGGATGCAAGGAGTAGAGTTGGCGAAGGTGCATGAGTTTAAGTATTTGGGATCAACAGTTCAGAGTAATGGTGAGTGTGGAAGAGAGGTGAAGAAGAGATTACAGGCAGGGTGGTATGAGTGGAGAAGAGTGTCAGAAGTGATTTGTGACAGATGGGTACCAGTAAGAGTGAAAGGGAAGGTCTACAAGAGGGTAGTGAGACCAGCTATGTTGTATGGGTTGGAGACGGTGGCATTGACAAAAAGGCAGGAGTCAGAGCTGGAAGTGGCAGAGTTAAAGATGTTAAGATTTGCACTGGGTGTGACAAGGATGGACAGGATTAGGAATCAGTATATTAGAGGGTCAGCTCAGGTCGGACAGTTTGGAGACAAAGTCAGAGAGAAGAGATTGCGTTGGTTTGGACATGTGCTGAGGAGGGATGTTGGGTATATTGGGAATAGAATGCTAAGGATGGAGCTGCCAGGTAAGAAGAAAAGAGGAAGGCCTAAGATAAGGTTTATAGATTTGGTGAGAGAGGACATGCAGGTGGTTGGTGTGACACAGCAATATGCAGAGGACAGGAACAAATGGAAACAGATGACCTGCTGTGGCTACCCCTAATGGGAACAGCCAAAAGAGAAGAAGAAGATTAAATTACGACTTAAAACATAGGTAAACTTACATTAACAACTGGTGTCAGTGTTTGGATTAAAATTCCGTATTGTTGTTTCTATTACAGATTTAATATTGACAACAGAGGTAAAGAGTTAGCTCCTAACATTCATTCTTTCCAGTCCTTTTATTTGTATCCTTTCCATTGATAATTCAAATCCTTTCATTCTTTCACATTTCACATTCCTCTATTACCTTACACTTTTGCATCACAGTATATTTCTTCTGTTGCTTTATACATCAGTTGATGCTTCAGAGTCATTGTTAATATGCAAATCTGTAAATGAAATCCCTAACCTTAAATTATGTTTTATTACCCCTCCATTATTGATTTTCTGACTTTTTTTCATTTAAACATTCAATTTTGTGCATTTATTTATGTGCATGTGTGCCATGCAGCTCAGTACATCACAGTGGAGCTGCAAGGGCTTCTCAACAATTCACACATCACCTTCTGTGGTATACTCTGACATATATGCTATTGGACTGATTATTTCTAAGTCCATTCCTCCTCTTGTTTCTTCCTATATAAAATGTCTCTGTTAATAGTGAAATAATTGCATTATCTCCTTGTCCAAAGCTTTCAGTTTGCAAGATACCTCATCTGCATAACTACCCCAGCTGCATAGCTACTTGTTTCTAACAATGCATTAATTGACATTCTAACTTTTTTTTAATGCCATTTGGATGAGTTCCCATACCTGTTATATCTTCCTCATCAGTTTTTTTTAAATCTTTTGTCACCCCATTACTTTTTGCACTGATATATGCACATGGCCCAAGTATTTTACTGCACTTCTCTCTCCCTCCTGTAGACACCCTGTTCTCCTTCTTCATGGAAAGAATGACATCATAGAGTATGACCTCTTAGATTTTCTTGTATGGGTTTATGAGAGGGGGAGTCAGGGAAGACATTATATATGTGACTAGGAGGGGAATTTAGGATATGGGAAAGGCAGACCCTAGTCGGAGGAGCAAGCATGATGATTTTGACATCAAGGCCTATGCCATCAACTCATTCATGACCTAGCCTACCTGCAAACCAGGCAGACACACTGTCCAGTCTCTACCAGGGCCTTCACTGATTGCTTGCATATCCCCAGTCCCACCCCGGAGATAGCCAAGCTGACATAGTCCACTCATTCCTATCACCCTGCTCAGCTTCTCCAGCTCCAGTTCTCTGGGTCACACTCAGGGTTCCTACCCTCTATGCCATGAACCTGGTTTTTAATCTTCATTAACACTTTTTTTCTCAATTCTGCATCAGTTTGCCTCTTCCAGTCTCCATACCTATTCCTTAAATATATTCCTTTTTATCTTTATTCCATTTATTTCTTGTTCTGTGCCACATTCCTTACTTTGTTATTATTCATCTTTAACTCAAGTTTTTATGTATTTCACTCTGTTTGCAACTTCTCCCATTTTTCTCATGTTTTACCTGTTAACACTATATTATCTATGGGATCTTTTGGACAGCTGTAATGCATACCTGTAGATAAGCTGCAGCCATAGTATACTAAGGCTAATCATACATTTAAAACTGGGATGGTTTGACTTTCTAAGCAACACTTGGAGCTCCATTATGATACACCAAGCTGCATGACACCCACACTATGCTACTGAGCAGTGTAGTACTCAGGAAAGCAGAATAATTTAAACTGTATGGGGATAGGAACTGCATGTTAGGAGACTACAACAGTCTTTCTCCAAGCTGTGCAATTGGGCTGATTGTAATCACCTTCTAATTAACCACAAAAAATAAACCTTATGCTATTTACAACCCCTCAAGAACTCCCTCATCTACCTCTTATTAATATCACTGATAACCACAATAATATAATTACTCTAATTTTTGAATACAAATACATAGGACTTAATCTTGAGTCTTCTCCAACTTTTTGAAATCGTATAGATGAAATAACTATCTCAGTAATATCTCAACTTAAACTCTGCTATAGAATCACTCCTTTACTCTCCCCTTTAACCTACTTTTCCCAAGTCAAAAATGTTCTTATTCTTGTATTGGAATACAGTCTTCCCCTCATTATCTTTTGCTCAGCTCAAAATTCCCAAAGTCTTCAGATAACAGAAAATAACATTTGCAGATTTGCCCTCCTTGCTGACAGCAGCTCTCAGAATTGTAACCTCCTACAACATCTAAAATGGCTTCAGTCACTGAATGGTCAATTTATGTACTATGTGCTCTTATTCACAAAAGAGTAAACAGTGGCTTTTGCATACCTTTGAAATGGAAACTACCCATCCAAGACCAAGCTTACTCCCAAAGAAGTACACATAAGGAAGCTTTCACATTAAGAAGACCTCCATATAAAACAACTATTGGAAAATGTGCCTTCACCCCACCAGGCTCAGCATTATGAAAGAGACTCTCATCTAAATTAAGAAACCTGGAATCTCCCAGTGATTTCAAGAAGACCTTGCACAGGGGAACTGAGTATACGTTTTAGAGACAATCATTAACCTCACCATTTGCTATCAAACAGAACACTACCATCAGCAAAACAGTCTCCATACAATGTTGAATGCTAATAGCAAGCCACTTCCACTATGACTGCCTTTCCCTGCTTGTTGTCCTAAATGTTGCCCTGCTTGTTTCCTGAAACATTGAAATTCAAAATGCACTTAATGCAGATACTGTAAATATTGCAAGTGACTTTGGTTTTGCTGTTAACTCTATTTCTGCAATGTTTCTCTAGACATAAGACCCTGTAGCAAGCATATATTTGTTCAAAGGCCCTTTAAAAAGTTTCACTTTGCATTTGTTCTTATGTATTGTATGCTTCTTAATTATTCATATTGTTTGCTTTTTTTTCTGTACTTTTGGGTTGGGGCTGAAAAGGATCTTCAAAACAACTCACCTACCTGGTTACTCGATAGTAAATATGTAAATAACTAGAAGAATGCATATCTTAGTTCTTATAATACTCTGTAGTGCCCTGACAATATATTTGGATGGCTGAGTGGTTTAATGTGCGAGTCTTAAGGATAAATCTCCATCCATGGCTGATAGGTGTTTTGATCTCAGTATAGAGCCTTGGGTTCAAACCTCACTTCTGACATATACTTTTCTCCCAAATTTACCAAGATCAAGTCCTCAAGGCACTATCCAAATCCAAAAGCACTACTTTCATGGGTCCAGATAACATACCAGGTACCTACTGGTCAGCCTGAAACGGGACTTGTCAGACCCCATACAGAGGCTAGTCAATATCAGCCTCCAAAAAGACATTGTGCAGAAAGAATGGAGGAAGCAACAGTCATCCCCTTGAAAATGAGTGGGGTATAAACTGACCTGGGTAATTATACAACCATAAACCAGACCAGCCTCATTAGTAAGCCTATAGAAATGATCCTTATGGAATTGCTAAATAAGGACATAGGCAATCTACAAACTCTTGCCAAAGCCATTTTGGCTTTGTCAAGAAGAGATTCTGCCTACTAACCTGGTTGACTTCTTTGAGAAGGTTACTGAATCGATGGATGAGGGCAAATCAGTACACACTGTATATCTAGACCTTGCAAAGACATTTGATATTATCTCACATTCAGGTATCATAGATAAACTCTCTAACTTAAATGTAAATGCTTATATAAATCACTGGATAGCAAACTGGCTCCCAAACATAACCCAGGAGATTAAGGTAAGTAGCTCTACCTCATTCCAAAGAGCTGTCACTAACAGTTCACCCCAGGGTTTAGTCCTTGGGTCACTCAAATGGTAATGGTCTATGGCTGACTAAGTTTGCAGATGACTGTAATTTTGGTGCCCTCATAAACTCCTCAGAGGACACCAAGATCCTCCAAAATGGCCTTTCCAAAACAAATAGCTAGTGTCAAAACCATGGAATAAAACTAAATACCAAGAAATGTATAATAGCATCCTACAGCAATAAGGGCTTCCCTTGTAAATATCACATTGGCAGCACAACACTGAAAGTTGATACTATAGTCAAGAATATAGGACTCTATGATGACAATAATCCATCCTTTGATCAACGCATATTCACTATTGTAAGGAAGTCCTTTGTCATCACACAACTTATATTTAAAGGTACAGCATCCAAGTCCAGTGATGTAACCATTCTGCTGTACTCATTAGGCTATTTTATAATATATACCCTTATAAATATAAACATGTGCCCTTACTGTATTGTTTGGTGCTTTTCTTATAACAAGTTGATGGATGAAAATGAAAACTTGTTGCACAGTCCACCCAACTAAAGCAAATAAAAATAAAGAACATAAATAGAAACTACAGGTAAATTTATATATATATATATATATATATATATATATATATATATATATATATATATATATATATAATGACCCCCCTCTGCCTGTCAAGCATCATTTCCCTGTGACTTTTGAGTTCATTTGTTTCTCATGGAAATGGTCCATTCATTCCCCTGTGAGGTGAGAGCCAATCATGGAGTTACCATTATGGCAGATATCAGGTACCCCCTCCCCCAGTCCAAGGAGTGCCTAACACCCCTTGGCAGCTTTTGAGGGACACTAGTGCTGCCAGTCTATGGTGGAAGAGCATCCAAGCTTCTGGGCAAGACTAGCTCATGACCTACTCCATGGAAGGCACCACCCAGAATTCCCACTGGTGTCACTCAAGCAGTCAGCCAAGCTACCTCCTTCTCCTCAGGATGGGAGAGGTATATATCATTCCCTCCCATCCTCCCACCTTTCCCCCTTCTATGCCTGCTAATTTAACAATAGCCATCTGAATCATAATTAGGGCTTTACCCCTCTGTTCCATGGAAAGGGGCCTTAGGCACCAATTTTAAAGCATCACGCATGCACTTCATTATTTCTACTCACACTGAATTACCCTTTGTTCAGTGTCCATATTTAAATTAACTTGCATAACACATCTCTTTCCTAAGTGCTTTCAGTTAAGTTAGTGTCTGATGACGCAATAAGGACAAATAAAATGAAAAACAGATTTTGTAATCTCAGTTAAATATTGTTTCATCAAACTGACTTAATACACTTTTTTCTTTGTTGCAAACAATGCCACTTTTTCATACCTTGTTTACATCTTAAAGTCAGTCACTAGTCATTTCATCTGAGTCTTACAGAAGCTAAATTATACTAATTATTAATAATGACAACCATATTTCTCAGGTACATGTAACAAACTACAATTTTAATTTATCTTCTCTTAATGGGAAAAAAACAGAAAAATGATTTCATGTGAATTTTAAGAAACATGTATGTGTGCTTCTGTGTGCGTGCGTGCATGTAGTTGTGTGTGATGTTGTAAGATGGAGTTATTTTTTTTTTTTGTTGTCCTTTCCTGATTTCTGCCTTAGTATTTCATTTTCCTGCTGTGGCCTTTCATTTTTAATCTATTGCAGTGTAGATACTGGCATTTTTGTGGTAATACCTTCCTGCGTACAGCACATCAGTGCAAATTTTATTTATTATAAAAATTGGACAGGTGGGAGAATGGAAAAAATATTTCCAACAGAGCAGCTTCCTCAAAATGTTTGATGTCAGTTTTGAAACTATGAATTATGTTGATTTGGTTTAAAGCTCTTTACAATTTGGAATGTGTGAAATCTCTGTCATCTGAAACATGAGAAGTTAGTTTATAAATTTAAACTGAAGCATTCTAGTCTAATTCTATGTAATCTTTAGATATAACTTGAGAAGAAGTACATCAATAAATAATAACAGGAACATACTTTGTCAAATGCAATGGTAAAATACAAAACAATTGTATATACACCAAATCATGTGAAGTACTGCATAAAATGTGTTGGGTCACTATAAACTTTATGGAGTGTTGGCAGACGATTTGAGTGGATCCCATGCTGAGACGTTTACATGGCAGAATAAGTAGAATTATCTAGCCTTTGACACAAACAGATTGCATTTCCCCATTAGAAATTTAAATTATACTCTTCAATATGTTGAGCTTTGGGCATTGATTACATGTCATCTGTGTGTCTTGAGGAGTGCCTTTTCATGATGTATGCTTTCAAACATGAAAGAGAGTGTGTACCATCAGTGAATGCAGAGAACTATTTAATATGAAATTGTGCAGATACTTTTCACTATGAGGTATGTATGTACTGGCTTTTATGCCTAATGTTATGCCACACTGTTAAGTAAATGATAGTGTGGCTCAGTTTTTAATCTGAAGTGTACAGACCAGTAAAGAAACTCATCCTAGAGGTTCCGATGATTTTCTACCAACAGTTATTCAAAACACACTTCAAATGCATTATGGACCATTAATCCTACCAGAATGAATGTGTGGGAATCCGTATAGCAGCATTTACCTTTGGAATATAGATGTAATAAAGGAGAATTGGAAGATGATAAAACAATTACATCAACTACTGACGTAAAAGTTCTGACACATGGGAGGTAGGATGCACCGCTGAGGGAGCACAGGTTATTTATGTGCAGCTATGACAAAGTAGTTCTTCTTTCCTCACTGAACATGCACAGAAATCATGGGAACAAATTTAAAATAAAACAAAGAAATTCTCATGAGTACATTATATTCATGCAGTGCTTAATAAAAGCAATACCAGGCATCAGTGTCTGCTAAGCAGTGCATTACTCAACATCTTTCCACATGTTTATCATAAAAGAATAGCCTTACAGAAAGAAAGGAAAAACTTTGAAGTCATGTAGGGTTACAGATGCCTATTTAAGCAGGAGGACTTCATCTTAGTGCTGTTATGTTACTCAAGAAAAGACAGAATTTTGAAAGGAAAACCCCAAGCTCTCCATGATGCATGGAAGAAGCTGCCAAACGTTGACATTTACTGAAATAAATTGGCCAGAATTGAATAAAAAGATGCACATAAAATGAAAATATAAGACATAGTTAGCAAAAAGAAATAAAAACAGTAGTTCTTAATAGTTTTAACATATTATGCTAAACAAAGTTTAAAGGGAGGAGCCATGTTTCTGTCTTCATTTTTCTCATTCTTGGCTACATATGATTTGAGTTATGCTGCAAAGCAAAGGGAGACACTGAACATGTACATATGCTTTAAATGAAGATATTATTGCAAGAATGTAACAGTGTACTGCATTGCCCATTTCTTGATGAATAATACAGCTACCATTTTTACTTACAATATGATGAACCATTTTTGTATTTTTAACTAGTTCACTCTGGAAGCTTTACCCTTCTGTTTCATTATATGTTTGCAAATAATGTGAAGTAATCTGCTTTATATAAGGATTTGCAAAACGATTACTTATTATTTCATCTACGATTACGTCTCACCAAAATAAACAAACAAGCAAATAACCTACACAAGACTATGAAAGAATGATCTAAAGGAATTGCTGTCATCTTCAGGCAGCTCAAAATAACATTGTGTGCATGCTTGTTAAGTATAATCTGTTAGGTTTTAGTGGTCAAGAGGTTTATATACAACTATAACAGCTTGCAGTGAAAATCTGAGTTTAAAGTCCAGAAGAACAGCTTGAAGTTCACACTGTTTGCCAAGCAATTATTCACTGGGGATATTATGTTTATGGAATTCATTGTTAGCATAAGGACATCTGGTACTTATTATCTAGTATTTGTAAAGCTGTCAACACTCATTGAGGAAGTATTTTATATTATAAAGTTCAATAAACTGTCAGTGATGCTGTTACTCACATTTGTTATTGTGAATGAAATATTGTTTCCTAAGAATATTTGCAATCACTGTTATCATATAGTCTAAATCCTTCTTTTATCATGTTAAGCTCATTAAATCATTTAAACATTTTTCATCTGTGGCATCTACTAGTTTTGTTTCATTTATTTACATAAAAATCATTAAGCATAAAAGCTGGCTACCATGACTTAAAGTGACAATGTAACTTCAAACAACTTTATTAATAGGACAAACTAAAACAGATTATACAAAATGCAAGTTAAGCATAACAAAGGCACTTAAAGGGGATGCTATACTTTTTTGAAGAATTACGTAGCTATAGAGGGTATTCAGAAGCATTCATGATGCCATACCACAGCACTAACTATCAAAGATAATGTAGCATGATGCGGCCTCATACTGCTTAGGCATGTACTTGGACCAGCATAGTGCTGGCATTCCAAGAAAAAGGCTGTAAAGGCAAATAAAACAGCCATGCTACCAGGAGCAGCTGTACTACTGACCAGCAGTGATGAGACCAGTCATGTAACCCATGTCATTGGAGCTGTAAGGTGGTGTGTATGAGGCTATGTGCTTTTGCATGGAAAACAATGTGCCCCATTGTGGCAACTCTGGAACTTTGAGTAAATCACAGAGGGCCAGCACAGTAAAATGCCAACAGTGCATTATATAAATGGAGAAGAAAAAGGCAGATACTAAAAGCAGAAAAATGGGAATATCAAGAACTCATCAGGGTAAATTTAAGGAAAGAGAGATCAGTGGAGGAATGGATGTTTTTAGGACAGATGTCCATTTTATATTTTATAGGGCGAAGCATAGTTAGAGAAGGTAATAAGGAACCTGTGCCAGAAGAAAAGTGGAAGCAGGGAAGGTAACAGGGAAAGGCAAACAAACATAAAAAGCAAATCTATTGAAACAGGGGTGGAATGGACACAATAGAAGGAGATGACAGTGGAGGACACAAGCATACACAAGGAGGGCAACTAGGGATGTGGAGATTTGAAATGCAAATAAGCTATGTAGAAAGATACATAAGGGGAGGAATACCAGGATGCAGGACAGGCTGGTTTACATGGGGTCTGTTTGATCAGTCCAGAGGAAAGCCCACCCAACTGTCAGTCACTTCTGTGGCTGATGTCACTGGCAAGCTCTACTTCTGGGTGCTTAATGGTTGGGGCTGTCCAGTCAACCATCTTTATAAGCCATACCAGGAGATACTCCATGGTCCCAGTGGAGGAGTTCAACAGCCAGCACATCTCAGATGTGACTATCTGCCACACTGCACACTGGATGACCAAGGAGGCCCCCTTCAGACCACTCTCAGAAAAGAAGCCCTTCAGCCCTTCAGGCTGCCTTCAGCAGGGTGACCTTTAGTCCCCGCAGAAGGACAGGCCTGGCAACCACTGGTGACCCTGAACTATGATTTTTAGCCAGTAGTGTAGCTACAGTAGGACAAAGGGGGCAACTGCCCTGAGCAAAAAGTGTTAGGGGATGTAATTTCCAATCCATCATCCTGATTACCAACCACTTTTTAATGCATAGCGGCTTTTCATAGGTTCATAGGTTCATAGGTTCATACTAGGCTATCTGCCCTAGGGCATTTATAAGCCTAGCCAGAGTGTGTGTGGCTTTCACCACCCCTTAGGATGAGAATACTATACACATTAGTTTGCTGTGCCTCTGTCCAGCAGTGATACAGAGATGATTCCCGGGGTAAACCTACGATCTCCCATCCACTCGTCAAGATTTCTCTTGTACAGAGTCAGTGAGGGGCTCTGCCTCACATGGACTGGGATTCTGTTCCATAGTGTAGGGAGTCTCTGGGTGATGAATCTGTCCCTCCAGCATGTCCTATTTATATCCGTGTTGAGGTTTAAGTCTCTTGCTCTTCTGGCTCTGGTGGATTTGGATTTTTTGAGGTGGAGCATGTCCATTAATTCCGGGTTGGACATGGCCTTGTATGTCAGGCACAGATCACCTCTGAGCAGGCGGTATCACGACTGAATAGAGCTGGAGTTTCTTCAGTCGGGCATCATATGACATATGTTTGAGCCCCTTTATCCTTTTGGTGAGGAACTTTTGGGGTCTTTCCAACTGCTGCAGGTGTCGGGTAAGGTACATTCTGAATGGGGCATTGTACTCAATCATTGGTCTGATAAGTGAAGAGTACAGGGGTACAATGACCTCTCCTGATCTGGATGTGAATCCCTTCATGATCAGGTGGGCAATGTAGAAGGTCTTCCTAACCACTTTGGCAATGTGAGTGTCAAAGAGAGGTTACTGTCAACTTGGGTCCCCAGGTCCCTGATAACTTCTTCCGTGTTTAATGGATTACCACCTATGTGGTAATTAGGGGTTACCTTGTTTTTCCCAAAGGGTATGACTATACATTTTTGGCATTTAGCTTAAGGCCATGGCTCTGGCACCAGTTATCCATTTCTATGAGACCTCTCTGGAGGATGTCTGTGTCTGATGGAGTGTCAATTATGGTGCCCAGTTTGCAGGCATCTGCAAATTTTGTCAGCCACAATCCCCCTATGTTTGCCTGCACTTCAGAAAAATAAATGCCGAACAAGAGGGGGCCCAGGACTGAGCCCTGTGGGACACCGCTCGTGACAGGCTTAGAGTCTGACATGGCACCAGCAACTCTAACCCTGTGTGTTCTGTCCTTGAGCCAGTTTGCAACCCATCTTGTGACATATGGGTTTACATCTAAGCTGGTGAGCTGGTATTTCATTTGCTATCAAACATAAGTATTGTAGCTCTTCATGTGTAGTTGAAATTGTAGCAAGCAGTTTGCTACAGTTTAAAACTATTCTTTTTCTTTTCTTTCTTTCTTTCTTTTTTTTTATTATTATTAGTAAAATGAGAGGAAGGAGGGTCAGGGGCAGGGTGCAAAAATCGGAACTGATTTTCTCCTGTATTTTAGGATCCCCTGGTATCTGATCATGGATTTTTTTTTGCTCTTCCTTAGAGCGGGGCCAGGAGATGGAGGCATGTATCTGGCCACCAGGTTGGTGTGTCAGTGCAAGGAGTGGAGCTTTTTTTTTTTTTTTTTTTGTTTTTGCTCTTCTGTTGATGAGTTGAGGCAGGAGGTGTAGATGGAGTGGGCATTCTTTTTTTTTTTTTTTTTTTTGCTCTGTACTTGAACAGCTGGGGGTGTACCTTGAGTACTGTATCAGGAAGCCAATTTGCTTCCTACAATTTTGCAAATATTTTTTTGTTTTGCTGTTCACTTGAGGAGCTGTTGTGGTAGGGTGTTAGTTTGTTAGACTGGCAGAGGGTACTTGTTGAGTGAGCTATGTCTCTGGTTTCAGCTGGCACAGACCCAGATACCTGCTACTGTGCAACAACTTGTAGCACAGCTGGACCTTGAGAAAGATTAAAAAAAATGTTTGTTATGAATAGATTTGTAGTTGCGCAATACAGCTCGGGCTTAGCATATGTGCTCATCTGCCCAGATAGCCTCTCATCCCTCCTCAGCCAGTCATTCCTGTTAAAGATTCTCCCCTTGGATACTGTAAAAGAAAGTAAGGAGAATTCAGTGCACTACTGCCCTGTCAAATGAAGGCAGGTAAACGATGATAGTGACAAGGTCAGACCTACAGGTCTTAAAATAAAAAGTTATCACACTCATGCTAATCACTGTCTCCCATTGGTTGGTCAGGTTGAGGTGGTTTCTCCAAGGGTTAATATAATAATGCCTGCACTACTTGCCAGAATGATGATGACAATGATAGCATTTATCTCCCTGGCAAGCTGGTGTGTGGCATCTACGTTATGTAATGGACCACTATAATGGTCCCCTTGGTGCTTGTGAGGCTACATATGTAGCATATATAAAATATCTTTGTTTTCTGGCTGAACCAGCAGCGGCCCTGCTAAAGCCAGTACCTGAAGAGGGATGTCTACTCTTTTGAATCTTCATGAGGATGAAAATGTAGCCACATGTGCATGGTTGCTCATTTGGGAATCATGCAATGTGCATCATCTGGCAACAATAGTACTCTAGTGAATTTATCTCTGCAATTGATTTATGACATTACAGGCTATGCAGGTTCTACACATGAATCATAGTGTGCACATGTCTTGTTAGACTACAGAAGGGCAGCGATGAGCATACTTTGGTAGGACAATGTGTTATGGCAGCTATTCAAATGCAGTCTCACTATGTTACCTCATTATCATAGCTATGGCACCTGTTTTAATGTGAGAAAACCATGGTCATCATATCCAGAAGTCTACATTAAGATGCACAAGTCAAGAATAGGATTTTAGTGAAGAAAAGTTTGACGTGATATAGGCATAGTGAATGAAGACAACATACAAGGTAATGTACCTCTGTATTTCACTGAGCATTCCTGGTGCATTGCACTAACAGAAGAAGGTAGGAAATAGATTGCATGTAATAATATGGTCTAAGGGCATGACAGGTAAATGTATAGCTGGAGGATTCATTATGATGGAGGGCAGAGTACAGTACAGTGGCATGACAGATAAATGAACAGATATGGTGAGGTTTAATATGGCATAAAACGTAGCAGATGGGTATGACAGTTGAATATCCAGCTGGAAAGAGTTGGCTCAGGGGCATAATAGATGAATGACCAACTAGGAAGTCTGACCATGCCAGAGTACATAAATCAGAGACATGACAAGTGAATTTCCATCTAGAAGAGATCATCATAACAGACAAAATATTATAGATGTGTAACAGGTGAATTTCCAGCTGGGAGTACTCAAAAGACAGAACATAACACAAAAGCATGACAGGTACATGTCCTACATGTCCTGTGGGGGGGTGGCCACACTGCACACTGGCACACAGTAGCCTATATGCACAGACTGTGTGATATCCTATATGGAAAACAATGGCCCTTGTACAGTGATAAGGCCTTATTATGTGCTGTATTCATAGATAGATAGAATGAGAGAGAGAGAGAGAGAGAGAGACAAAAGGCATAGAATGTGCTCAGAACTGATGAGCATCAGCTGAGCACTCTCCAATGGTAGACAGTAGTAACATGCCCATTTCTGCAGCTGCTGGCATAGGATAGAGTTAGGATGGTCAGAATGCAGAATCAGGTAGGAATGTGCCCGACAAATGGACAGAGGGCAAGTGCTGAGACATAAGGGTCAGCCAAGGACAGTCCTACAAATGGGCGTGCATACACACACACACACACACACACACACACACACACACACACACACACACACACACACACACACACACACACACACAAAATATTTCTTGTTATGGGCCCAATAAAGCAACAACAACTGAAACAAATGACCACCAAGGAGGTATTACTCTAGGCTTTAGTCGTACATGGCATGCACATCCTGGTCAAATGTAAAACTGCAAAGCTCTCTGGGACCAGCTGGGGGCTGGGAGTGTTAGGGGATGTTAATGCTGTGACAGGCCATAATAGGTCACAAGTACAGGTTAATTTGCAGGGCCCCCTATTTGATACCTCATGCCAAGACTAAGGCACAAGCATTACCAGGGAAAGTCAAACCACAGGATGTTGACCAATCGCTGACATGTAATATAAGTGACTGATATGAAATAAACCATGGCTTCTAACACTACTAATACATGTTTACATTCAAACAAGACACAAGCAATGCAAAGTAGCTGTACAGCAGAACATGCATATTAATGAAATATCTAAGAGCAAATGTTTGCACAGCTGATTACATGTTTTCACTGCTTGGTTGAGGCACAATGAAGTGCAGCTCAGAAAGTGAAAAAAAATAGAGAAACCAACGTCTTTGAGCTCAGTTACAATCATTTCCAAAAATCATGAAACCCAGGCAGTGTTCCAGAGCAACAAGCCTTTATTCATCACAGACAAGCAATCCTCAGTAACAAAAAATTAGAACTATTTTAACAATGTTAAACACATCAGCTTTTGTGTACTTAGAAGTAGGAGTGGAAAATATACGTATTTCTAATTTTAAATCAGGCTATTCATGGCAAGCAATATAAACAGGGCTGTAAAAGATGCATTTTTTATTTGATTTGATCTAATTTTTTGAATTTGTATTATTCAGAATGCAATGAATGACCTAATCTGAATCACAAAACTTTCCACAGGCAATAAAATATTTTCACAGATTTTATATTACACGAAATCTTCTAAATCAGTGCTATTCAACTTTTATAAAATTGTGCTGAGCCTCAATACAAACAGAAAATGATTGGCTTTAACAATTGTCTTAGTGTCGGTGTCATTCCAAGAGACTCCAGTACCTGACAGTCTGGGATGACATGATTGACAAACCACAATGCTTTGCCAGAGATGGCCTTTATCTGTATCCCTTAGGCTTCAGGCTCCTGGTAAAGGCTCTTGTCTCCCCCATAGTGCCTTTTTTAGGCAATGCCATGAGGTCAAAATTACCAACATGAACATTTCATCAAATGTAAATTAAAGGTCATGCTGCTAAACGCCAGGAGACTAAACATGAAACTGCACTCATTGCCAGCATTCTTAACCCTAGAAGAAGCTGACATTTGTGCAGTCACAGAAACCTGACTCAAAGTTGCGGAGAGTAGCCCAATCATACCAGGTTACTCATCCTATCATTCATTCAGACCCTAAACTGTGGCCAGCAAAACAAAATGAGGTAGACTTGCAATATATATAAAAGACATACACATCTCTATGCTGGTCAAACAGCATGATGCACAGGAAACACTCCAGACGCAGTTAACAATTGATAAGACCCCTATTCAATCATAGCTAGCTATAGGCCTCCAACTCTGACTCAAGGTGCCCACTCCAGCTATCTGGACCTCTTCGAATCTATCAAGATTCAACCCTTTACCCTGATTCTGGGAGGCTTTAAATATCCAACCATAGATTGGAAGAAATACTCATGCCAAAACACAAATGCCCAGAGATTCCTTGATTTCATCAATGCAAATGCGTTGGACCAGTTGGTTGACACCCCCACAAGAGGTGAAAATATTTTGGACTTGGTATTAACAAACATGAGTAACCACTGCAGCATCCCTACAGTGCCATCATCCCTGGTAAGATCTGACCATAAAGCAGTCACTTTTGAAGTCACCATCTCCCCCAACCCCTAACTAGGGCCAAACAAAAAGCTTTTCCAAAGCTGATTACAACCTCCTGAGGGAAAGTATAAATGGCTTCACAGCCCCCTCCTCCTCCATAGGAACTGGCACATATGTCCAAACCTACACCAAAGTACTATATGAGCATTTATATAGCTGCATGGAATCAGGAATACCAGACAGGATGAAATCCTCCTCCTCAAGGAAGAGTAAACCTGTCTGGTGGACATCTGCAATAAATAAACTCTATAATAAAAGGAAAAAATTGCTGTCTAAGACCAAGAAGGAGCAGGTGTCTAATTGGAAGCAATCTCTCCTTAGCCTGAACAAGCAAATAAGAGCACTAGTGAAAATCCTCCAAAGCAAACTTTGAGTCCAAACTGGCCACATGTACTAAAGACAGTCATAAGGCCTTCTTCACATATGTCTGCAAGCTCAAGGGAAGCACCCAGATCTGCTCAGAACTGGTGGTCAAGGACACCACATACACAAGCGTGTAGATCTAGCCAACCTGCTGGCAGACAGGTTCAGTGAAAATTTCACTCCTTTGTCCCCCCATCAGTAAAACAGGACATCCCCAGTACCTGCCCCCCTCCCCTTATCTCTAGGGAGTAAGTCATCACTGTCCTATCAAAGGCAAAAAATACAGCCTCCATGGGACCCGATAACATCCAAGGCTGCATCCTACATGAACTCAGGCAGGAACTTGCAGCACCATTATGCACTCTATTCAACCAAAGCCTGAGTATGGCATCATCTCAGCTGAGTGGAGGACAGCTACTGTCATCCATCTGCACAAAGGTGGAGTGTCCACCGATCCAGGAAATTATAGACCCATCAGGCTAACTAGCCTGATCTGCAAGGCCATGGAGTGGATTATCATGGACCTCATTAACAAGGACATTGACAACCTCCGGACACTTGATACCACACAGTGTGGTTTTATCAAGGGGAGGTCATGCCTGTTAAATTTGGTGGACTTCTTTGAGACAATCACCAAGGCCATAGATGAGGGGAAGATGGTGCACAGGTCCTACCTTGACCTGGCCAAAGCCTTCAATACTATTCCCCACTCAGGTATAATAGACCGACTCTCTCAATTATACATCAATCCATATCTTATCAGATGTGTAGTAAACTGGCCCACTGATAGAACCCACCTAGTCAAAACAGGGGAAGCCACCTCCAGTAGTAGACCCATAACAAGCAGTGTACCCTAGTGATTGGTCTTGGGGCCTCTGCTGTTTGGGATATACTTCTCGGAGGTGCAGGCTAAATCTAGTTGGCTATGCTGACAAAGTTTGCAGGTGACTGCAAGATGGGTGCTGTCATCAATTCCCCCTAGTGATGTGGACATCCTCCAAGAGGGTCTCACCCAAACCAATGACTTGTGCCAGAAACATGGCCTCAAACTGAATGCCAAAAAATGCATCATCATCTCTTTTGGGGAGAATGATGTCCCCACAAATTATCACATTGATAATGAGGTACTAAGCATGCAATCAGTCGTGAAGGACTTGGGCACACAGGTTGATAGCAAACTGACTTTTGACCACCATATTGCCTCTGTTGTACAGAAAGCTTTCTACATGGCCTACCTCACTAGTAAGGGTATCTCATCCAGGGACAAGGTGGTCATAACATCCTTTATATGAGCCATTGTTGAGTATAAATGCCCCTTTTGGCATGTGCCTCACATAAACATATAAAGCAGCTGGAGAGATCATAGAGGTTCCTCACCCACAGAATCCAGGGCCTCAAACAGCTACCCTACACAGATAGGCTAAAAATCCTGTCCCTCTACTCAGTCTCCTACAGACTCCTCAGAGGTGACCTCTGTCTGGCATACAAAGCAATCTCAGACTCTACCCTGATGGGACTGCTGCATATCTGCAAGTCAAGCTCCACTTGAGTAACCCGCATGTGTGACCTCAACCTGGTCTGTGACATCAATAGGACTTGTTGATGGGACAGATTTGTGCCCCATGGACTCCCCCTTTTGTGGAATAGACTCCCTCTCCAAGTAAAGCAGAGTACCTCAATTAACCTTTTTAAGTGCAACCTGGATAACTGGATGAGGAACAGAAAATACACCCCTAGGATTCCACCTGTGTCCCTGCTGGACAGTGGCAAAGGGTGCTGACCTGTTGGAACATGGACTAAATTCTTGGCTAGGCTTGTAAGGGCCTCAGGGTCAATAGCCTAGTAACATCCTATGAGTCTGTGATCCTATGAGCTATAAAACCAATTTATATATCATTATGAACTTATACACATCAAACAACTTGACAACATTTAACTCTTGATGAAAACAAATTTATATAAAAATCAGTAATTAAAACTTCTGCATCTCCATTCTGGTAAATATTCACTTGGAATATTCTACATCAAACATTTTAAACACCATATAATATTGAAAATGTATGAATAAGGGTGATTATTTATGTTGGAAATGTAAAAGAGGTAGCAAAAGTGGATTGACAATGTGCTTTTATGAATGCAATTAGTTTCTGATGTTTGGCCTATATTTTAATAATTTGATTACCATCTAAGAATAGACAGCATTTTAGAATAACAAAGTATTATGTATATTTTAATGTTCCCATTCCCGCATGCATTTAATTTTATGAGAAAATAAGGGTGCTACTCCTGTGCAATCCTCAGACCCAAAAGACAAAACATCATGACTCCACCATACTATTTTAATCTTTTTCAGTGAGAAATTTAACCTCCTGAAGAATACAAATAATAGATCTGTCCCTTTGGCTTTTTAACCACTGTTAATCATTGCATAACACTTTTAATGCTATTCACATCCAAGTGAACAAAGAAAAAGAATTGGAAGAGTTCATTCTTTTACTTTACAACTGTTTTCAGTTTTGCTGTATGTGGTTAATTGCCCTCTTCACTTTTCTTCCCTCTTTTCAATTCCTCTCCTGTTTTCCCTCATCTTCCTATTTGCCTGAGACAGATAAGTGGACAAATTTATACTTAATTTCTAATTTCAAAATATTTGACTCATGTACACATTCATTGTCTTCATCTTTTTCCTCTCTAGCTGCAATTTCCTCATTACCCTGAAGTTTATAAGCAAGTCTCACAGGTTTGTGCCACTAGCTCTTCCAGTTCAATATAGTCAAACCAAAATTTCCCATTTTCTATGTGCAGAAAAACAATTCTATTCATAGGCCCATTTCTCCATGTCCAGCACAAAATGTTGACACTGTATCCTATTTCTCTACAAAATAACATTTAAGATATTCAAAATAAAACAATGGGTGGCACAGTGGTGTAGCAGTTAACATTGTTGCCTCACAGCAGGAGGTTCTCTGGTTGGATTCGCAGCAGGGGTGCCTTCTGTGCAGAGTCTGCATGCCCTCCCTGCATTCATGTGGGTTTCCTCTGGGTACTCTGGTTTCCTCCCACATTCCAAAGACATGCACTGGAGTATTTCTCCCTGGGCCTCCATTGAAAATAGGCTCAGTCCTAGTAGGACTTTCCCAGTCAACAAATGTTAAATAAATAAATTTGCAACTAATGTTATCTCTGGGAATTTCATCACAGCATTATTTTTATAACTTGCTTAACTCTATCTTTCCATCCCCCAGGACAAATACCATCACTGACTGAAATGTTTTTAATATGACCCAAAGTTTCCTATAAATTCAGCAATTCAATGTTCACCTGATTGTTTTCCAGCACTAGAGATCTGAACTGAATAAATACCCTTCTCCTTTTTTGTATGCATCAAGGTTTAATCTTGAAATGGGACCACAACAATATGCTTTGTTTTTTCATTATTTTTTAGTATTGCCCTGGCACTATCCCTTGTTCAAATGGAACATCAAAAAGGGCTCTTTCCCCAAAAACAAATGACCCACAGATAATAACTTGCAATCCAAAGGGTTGCAATAGTCCAAAAATTGTTGCAATTGTATTGAAATACATTAGTTCAAAATGTGTGGTAGTCTAGAATTCTAGCAATCCACATAGTGGAGCTAACAAGTTCTTCCTTTTGACTGTTTTAAAGTAAATGAATTGTGTCTGCTCATACCTTCCACATACCTTCATTCCCTCATGTATCGTGGATGCACCTTAGAGCACTGTTCAAGCAATTTTGATTGCCTGCCTTCCAAGTTAGTATGGCTGATGCAGGGAATCAGGTTTCCCTGTGACAAAACACAATAATCTTGTCCTGGTGTCTTCTCTGATGAATTGCTTTCCATCATTACAACATTTGTTCATATTCATCCATTGCTTGCTTTATAACTTGTGATCAAGGGATCCTGTTTGCAGGTTTGGATACATCACACATTTCTAATAAAATGTTGTCATCTAGTCTTCCAGGATTCAGTTCAGTTAGCACTAGAGTATAATTCTTCTTCCATCATCTATAGCTCTTCCTCTTTTTTTTCCATGTCCAAAATGGAATCCCTCATCATACAAAGAGCATGGGTGCTTTACTAATACTTAAATTCATTTTATAGCATATAAAATGTTGTCAGTTATTCACACATTCATTTTTTAATTCGTACTTAAAATTATTTACAAGTAAAAACTTAACTAAACAGTTCTATTACTTTCATTCTTTTTTTCTATTTACCCTCTATCATTCACTCTTTCTTCCACAATCATTTTCTTATTTCAGCTAATACATCATCTTTTTCTATTTTTTGTTATATAACAAATTCTCACATATTTTTTCCACAACACCCATATTGTAACAAACAGTACTTTATGCTATGTATCACTATCACATTTCTTTACTTTATTATACCTCTCTATTATTTTTTAAACTTTTTCAAAAATTCTTTATTCTTTTTGCAAACCAAACATAATGTTCTGTTATTCCTGCCTCTTTGCTACAGTCAACACATTTTCTTTCCTCTGTCACCTTATATCTCATATTCCCTTTCACTAATATCTTGTCCAAAAAATTATCCACTAAAAATAATTTGTTTAATAAAACATTTCAAACCATTTTCTTCTGTTGTTTATTGTCTTTTTTCATCTTATTTTAATTCCTTTCATAGTACACCAATTTGTTTTGCTAAAAGAATATTGTATCAATCTTGTCTTTTCACATTAACCTCACTAACCTTTAACTTCTACAGTTTTATTTTTTTTGTCGTATTCTTTTTCTTCCATCCTGTCCATTTTTTCTTTTTATTTCCCTATTTTTTTCTTCCCATGCGTGTTTATATTTTTTCATATAGTCTCTCACTTATCATTTTTTGGTCTTTGTTTTACCTTTCTCATTACCCAAAATAAATGTATAGATGCTAAATTCACTATTAGATTTGTTTTATTTAAATCACCTTCTTGTTTTTATTATAAATTATTCCTCTGTTCACTACATTCAGTCTTGAGCCCCAAAATGAAGCTAAAAAATTATTAACTCTTTTTCCAGTTGACTTGGGAAACATATATATCCCCTAAATATGCTGTTTCCCTAATATGTAAGTATTCAGCATATAAGTATTTATCTGAAATGATCAGTAAAAACTTATCTTATCATAATTGTAGGTAAACACTTTAGGTAGGATTCATAAAGCTTGCACCAGGCGCCGGAGTAGCGTTGGCGATCTAGTGCCAAATATGGCAGCCAAGCGATTCAGGTACGAGCTATTTCCACGTGCACTACCAGTGTACGCCAGAGCTGCGCAGCTCCCGGCACATGTATGCTAATTACCCCATGTGCAGCAGTGTAGCATGCAAATGAATGTATATAGTGATTCATGAAGTGGTGCAGGCGTAGCATAAGCATGAAGAAATGTAAACCAAAAAAAGGGTTTACATTTTTTCAAACATAAAATCGGAGCCATGAAAGCGGACCAAACTTACATATTATAATGTTAATATATGCCAATGGCTAAATATATAGCCAATGGCATAAAAAAACATGCACAACACATAAAAAATAACATTTAATGACATGGCCACACTACCGCAAAGTAAGACCGCAGTGTATTGGTGCGCAAACAGGATCACAAGGAAAATATATTTAGATGTCATAAAACTGCAATGTAACACAATTCATGAATTCCCCATAGTAGTCAATGGCATGCATGCTACACCACAACCATGGTGCAAGGGTTGCTAAGGGTCTGTGACAGTGTTCTGCATGGTAACTAGGAATTAGTAGTCAATGCCATGCAAATGAGTCAAGTAATACTGAATTGCAAATGCCCCGCCAGTGTAAGGATGTACCACACAGTGTAGCGGTACAACACTGAGGAGTGGCCTGGAGGTAAACATGACATCAAGAGAGGGGTGCACCACCGTAGCTGTAAGCACATTAGAGCATTGCTAATCTGGGTTGCCTGTTGTTAAGCAAAGCTGCAGGATAGGGGTGTGAAAGTAGCCATAGCTTTGCTTAGCTGAGAGCACACAAGGTAACCGAAAGTGCATGTGAACGTGGATGAAAATGCACTCGAAACCCGGTTAACGGCTGTGCACGGCGCGAACCACAGCTGAAACAGGAAGGATACGGGAAGACAATAAGTAAATGCTGCAGCATGGTAATTGGAGTACAAATGAGTATGTAACACCTAGGAACTCAAAGTGGGCCACTGACAACAGCTAACAAGGCTGCTAGCAGTTACCTGCAGAACAGGAAAGGGGAGGTGCCATACAGCAAAGAAAAGAGAACTGTCACAGCAGAACAAAGCAAATGTGCAGTAGATCAGCTACATAACACATTTCCCAACACAATCCTGGGTTGTGAAAGTACAAAACAAGAAATCTGGCAGCTGGATGCATGCCTGACAATAGGAGGGGAATCAGGTTGAAAAGTGAAGTAAAGGGCAATAGATGAATCATGGCAGCCAAGCGTAAGTCAACAACAAAGGTCCCATAATAGTAGTACCTGCTGTAAAACCAATAATTAAGATACCCCGCAGCTGGAATTGCACATACACACCCAATTACACCAGCATCATCCATTGCACAATAGTATAAGGTGTGAAAGCCCCACACACACACTTGTGTATTACCAAACACTCTACACCATTGGTGTATACAGACAGGGAACTTTTAATATGTACATGTTAGGGGCTGCCATAGCTTTGATTCACTAGCATGTATTGGAGACTGACGGTGGTGTGGAGGATGATGCTGACAACCACCTCAGGCACCGGAGGAGGAGAAGAGTGTTCAGACCCAGGGTAACCTACCAGGGGCTACATGATCTGGAGATAGTAGAGCATTGCAGGATGGACAGGGACACCATACAGCAACTTGTTGAGCTGTGCCGGCCATGCCTCAGAGCCAGAAGTAACAGAGGGGAACCCATCCCAGTGGACATGAAGGTATGCATAAACTTGATAATACTAACCACAGCTACCTTCCAAAGGCCAATTGGGGATATCATGGGGATCTCACAGGCATCAGCATCCAGGGTACTTCACCAATTCCTGGATGCCATATTACCACATGCCAATGAGCACATATACTTCCCCCAAACTCAGGAGGAATTGGCCAGCAATATGAGTCTCTTCCACCGTGTGGCAGACTACTCAGAGGTACTGAGTGCAATAGACTGCATGCACATACACATCAAGTCACCACCCAGTGAGCAGGGTAGGTGCTACATAAACCACAAGGGATACCCCTCCATCAACTGCCAGGTCATGTGCAATGCCCAGGGCATTATCATGGATGTGTGTGCAGGCAGCGCTGGAAGCTATCACGACTCCCACATCTGGCATGCCTCACAGTTGCATCGGGTATTTGCCAGGGGGGATATCCCATATGGCCACCTGGTGGGGGATGCTGGCTATGCACTGGAACCATGGATGATGACTCCCATCAGAAATGCACACACAGCCACGCAAGAATGCCATAATGAGGCACACGCAGAAACCAGAATCATCATAGAGCGCGTGTTTGGGATGCTGAAATCACGGTTCTGTTGCTTGGACATATCTGGTGGAGCCTTGCAATACTCTCCAGGCACATGTGCCCACATCTTCATAGTATGTGCTATGCTACACAATATTATCCTGCGGAAACAGCTGCAGCAGGGACTGAATGGTGAAGGCCCTCACAGCCCACCACCATTGCCAAGGGACCCACAGGCACAGAGGGACTCAGACCATGAACACCCTGTGCCAGCCCCAGTAGGCAGATGGAGGCGAGACCAGTATGCCCATGCCTTGGCAAAGAGGAAACGTATAGCACACACACTGACAGTGTATGCACTTATGGACTGACACCCTTCTCCACCTGCACACACAGCAAACATGGATGGCGCACACACACGACCACTTGTAAATTGTCATGTATAGGTGGTCTACTGTGTGTATCCTACATAGGTAGCCCTCAACTATTGTACACACAACTGCCATTGGCACAAGGAAAGTCAATACCCCATTGATTAACAAACTGTCCCTCTGTGGAGTAGAGCTAATTGTGGGATCCCTGGGGTGTATCCACTGTTCCCCACCCACTCTGCAAGGATTCCCTGGAGTGTTAGTGAGGGGTTTTGTATAAAGTAATCAGGGATGTAGTTCCAAATAATGGGGAGTATCTGCGACAGGAATTTTCTCAGATGATTTACATGTTACATAGTATATCTTAACCACAGCTTGCATATATAGGTAGTATTCCACAGAATAATAATCATGTGGAACACACAACCACTGAAATGTACGTTAATCACCCTTGCACTACCAGTGCCTGGTCTGAGAGGTAAAATACCACTGCCAGTATTAGAACATGCAACTATGTACACAATCTTCACAATAACATACCACTAAGCTACCTGAGATGTACCAATGGCAGTTGTGTATACTGACAGGATAAAACACAAAAGGTAGGAATGTGTGGAAATAGGACAAACCGGCATGTACCCAATGAAAGATGTATGTTTTATATATATATATATATATATATATATATATATATATATATATATATATATATATATATATATATATATATATATATATATATATATATATATATATATATATATATATATATATATATATATATATATATATATATATATATATATATATATATATATATATATATATATATATATATATATATATATATATAGATAGGTTAACAACATCTACATAACCATGGAGGTACACATAAATGGGATACCTACCACATACTGACTGCTTGGCATACCGACACGCGTAATCACGAGGCTTAAAGTCCGAAATAACACAGTACTGAAACACCAGATGCGCAAGGTTTAAAAATCACAGTGTTAAGGGACAGTTAGTCTGTGCTTCTGGTGTTGTGGTTCAGGTAGGTTACTGTGTGTAAGTGTGTTTCTGAGGGCTGTAGTGTGTGTAACTGAGTGTTCTGAGTGTGGTGTGTGTTCCTGGGGGACTGTAATGTGTGGGTTTGGGTTAGCTTTGTGCGTCTGTTTGCGTGATCTAGGAGGTAGAATATTAAAGTAGGGGGTGTGGGGGGTGCAGACACCACCTGCCCATACATAGTGTAGGATGGTTTGTTTGGATGTGGTGGGTAGCAGTGTGTGTGTGTGTGTGTGTGTGTGTGTGTGTGTGTGTGTGTGTGTTCCATGTTCATGTTACTTTCGCGAGTTACTGTCGCTGTCAGTAGCGTGGGGTATGGGAGTCTGGGCCGAGTACTGTGGCTGTCGGAACTGTGTGGTTTCGGGATTTTATAGGTATCCCATATACAGTGGTTGAAGTGTTCATATATGAGTATAACATGATCCATAGCAATCACACATTCCACCATGACCAACCTTTATGAACAAAGGATATGGAGAGTATATGCCTATACACTATTACAAATATGTGCTATGGACATGAGCCAATGATAGACTTACCACCTGTCCCACTTTGCGAGGGACAGTCCCTCTTTGGGCAGTTGTGTCCTGACCAAATATATTAAATGTTGCAAATGTCCTGAGATTGTAGGACATAATTATGTCCCATATGTAATGTAATAGTTGCATACAATAGTTCTTTCTGTATCTAAAATACCTACATGCTACAAGAAACTAACTATAAGCAACTAAACTGCTACAAGAATAAGCTTATATTTAGGCAAGAAAGGAAAATTCTATCCTTGTACTGACCGTGGGTTTGTGTTGGCATGTAAAATCTGATGTGTGTCCCAAAAATGTGCCACTATGGCCATATGAAAAGGTGGCAACCCTAGCCAAAGAGGGTCAGTCACCAACACAACTCCATTGACTGCAAATACCTATGACAGAAATACACAGCTTTCATGTAGCAACACTTTATTACATTCCGATGTATTGTCGAAAGGATTCAAGGACTAACATCACCTGCATGCTATACAGGAACCACTTAACAGTGCCTTAATGAATCAGCCTGCAATTACCATAGTATTAGTCCACTAAAGGATAGGTGTTCAAATAGGGAAGAAACCCTCACGCACATATTGATTATGTATAAAAACAGTTCCTACACACCTGCATCTGCTATGTACACCCACCACCATCACCCCCACACCAAAACAAATTACAATACAAACTGTAATAACATCACAAATCATTCGCTCACTGTACGACATCTGCAGAAGCCTTAACATACTTTGCCAGAGACACACTAACATGGCCCTATGTGAAAGAGTTGCTGTTATACAATGGAACAGCTGATGATGTTACCGGGTTTGTTTGCACTAATCCCATTTCAGAGGGTTGTGCGTACACCGGGAAGTGTTACCAGTTACTGAGTAAAAGCACAGTATGATACACATGTACACCAAATCAAGGATGTCTAGTGAGCACACTGTAAACCACATAACAGTTCATGCATAGCCATACAGCCTTGAGCTGCCCAAACATCCTTGTCAGACTTAAATATCTGCAGAAGTATCAGGTACAAACAAACCCTGCATAAGTAGCAATGTTTTGAAATATAACAACTGTACTCGCATGTAGAACAAAATCATCTAGCCATTAAACATAATCCACGGGAGTCATGAAGCTAATATATCTCTGTCTATCTCCATATAGCTGTTGAAATACATCACAAACAACACATCCAGGCCATCTTCCTCGAAAGTAAGGCAAACGGACAATGCCCAAGTGGAGAACTCAATTATACACCACTGTTGCCATGGTATCGGCTAATGGAGTTGCTGCACAGCTGATGTGCATCTAGTTAACTACTTTGGAACACCAATTGGTGGGCAGGATAGCACATGTTACTGATATTTAACTAGAAAAGGATGGCTTATCACACATTCAAACCATCCGTATATACCAGCAGAACATTACAAAGAAGATTGAAACACAAACTGAAAAGGATTGAATCAAGAGTCAACGACACCTCGGGTTACTAATAAGGTATGTAGAACACTCAGTATGTCTGTGTATTTAGTACCTGTTCTGTAATATTTAATGTGAGCGCAATCCATATAGTTATCCTGTAGTGATGTATTGTTGAGCATAGTAATGCTTGTAGTATTTATGTGTGTACTGCTGTTGGTCACAAGGCAAAGACTGCATACACCACAAAGGATGCTATTTAAGGGCTTTGAACACAAATAGTCCTCACCAGCCGCTGTCAGTGGCAGGGCTGGTCCAACAAGTATGTGCTATAGCAGGGGATAGTATGTGTTGATATATTGTAACAGTAGCCACATGTATGGGTGTATTACTGAGTATAACATGTTGAAGTTTGGCCCACTGTGCAATTATGATTTGCATTGTGGGATATTGTACCAATAACTGTGTAATGTACAGTATTGTAAGCAGATATGTATTACAAGTTCATAGCATTACTTTTATGTTAGGCAAACATTAGTTATGTCTATTGGCATTTACAATACACAATAACAGGATACATATGACTTGTAGTCATCCGACAGTTTATCAGCATGATAGCAAAGTAAAATGGAAGAGCTAGTTAACTATCCATGCACATAAGACATATAATAAATGCAAAGGTAGGTACTAGGCTGCCTTACCAAGGGTATTTATAAGCCTAGCTAGAGTTTGTTGGCTTTTGCCATCCCTATAGGTTAGTTCCCTGTGCCTCTAAATGGCAGAGCCATTAGTTCCCTGTGCCTCTGTTCAGCAGAGCCACTGCAGTGATCCCCAGGGTACATGTCTGTCTCCCATCCACACGTCAAGGTTTCCCTTGAAGAGTGCTAGTGAGGGGCCCTGCCTGATGTACATTGGAATCATGTTCCAAAGCATGGGGAGTCTCCAGGTCAGGAATCTATCTGTCCAGCATGTCCTAGTCATCATTGTGGTTAGGTGTTTATCCCTAGAGCATGTGGCTCTCAGGGGCCTCTGTTTAGGTGGAGTATATCCAGCAATACTGGGTTGGACATGGACCTTGTATGTCAAGCAGAGATCACCTGTGAGTATGCGGTATGCAACTGAGTACAGCTGGAGTTTCTTAGGTTGGGCTGCATAGGTCATCTGTTTGAGGTCAGTAATCCTCTTGGTGTGGTACTGTTGTGGTCTTCCAAGCTGTTGCAGTTGCCTTGTAAGGTATATCCCAAATGGGGTGTTGTATACTTTAATGGGTCTAATAAGTCATGAGTATAGAGGCACAATGGCCTCCTTTGTTCTGGATGCGAACCCATTAGAGATTAGGGGGGCCACGTAGAAGGGTATTTTAACCACCTTGTCATTATGGGTATCAAAGGAGAGATTGCTATCTACTGGGGTTCCCAGATCCCTTATTACCTTTTTTGTATGTAGGGGACTAGCAGCTATGTGGTAGTCTATGGGTAATTAGTTATATCCAAAGGGGATGACTATGCACTTTTTGGCATTCAGCTTGAGGCCATGATATTGACACCAGGTATCCATCTCAGTGCGACTCTTCCGGAGGGTGTCTGCAACAGCTGGGGAAACAATTATGTCCCCTAGTTTGCAGTTGTCTGCAAACCTTTTCAGCCAAAGCCCTCCTGTGCTTTCCTGTACATCAGAGAATTATATACCGAACATGAGGGGTCCTAGGACTGAGCCTTAGGGGACGCCACTTGTAACTGGTATACAGTCGGACCTAGGGTATGCAACTCCCACTGTGTGGGTTCTGTCCATGAGCCACTTTGCAAACCATCACATGATGTAGGTGTTAATGTTCAGGCGGATGGGTATGTCGATAATACCAGAATGAGGAATGATGTTGAAAGCCTTTGAGAGATCTAGGTAGGCTGTGTGGACCTCCTTACCCTCATCTAATGCCTTGGTAACTGTCTCTAAGTTCAGGTTTAGGAGGCATGGTCTGCCCTTAATAAAGCCAAACTGGGAGGGTTCGAAGGTTTGGAGGTACCCACCGTCGCTGTGACTGAGATCCATGATGATGTGCTCTATAGCCTTGCAGACCAGGCTAGTCGGGCCTATAGGGCAATAGGTCCTGTGGTCTGTTGTGGCACCACCTATGTGGAGTGGGATAACTGTTGCTGTGTGCCATTCAGGGGGCACAAAGCCTGATGCGAGGCTATTATTGAACATGGTGCATAGGTGGGAAGCCAGTACGTTCTGCAGTTTGTGTAAAACGCAGCCTGGGGTGTTGTCCGGTATCATGGATGCTGTGATATTGGCTTTAGAGTGTGCAGCTTTTACCTGCATAGTTGTGAGTACAGGGACACTGCACTCTTCCTGTATAGATATGGGCCCTTTAGGGGGTGAGAGGGGGGAAAGGTAGCACTGAACCTATCTGCCAGGATGTTGGCAATATCAGTTGGTTCTGTAATGTTCATTCCTTTGTGCTGTAACTCAGAGCAGGTCTGGGTGTTGACATCGAGATATTTGATATAGCTATAGAATGCTTTGTGGTAGTTGTTGGAATTAGTGGCGGTTTTGTTTTTGTAGCTAGCTTTGGAGGATCTTATAAGGGATCTCACCTTCTTACTGAGGCTGACCAGGGAGCTCCTCCACACATGGGATTGTACTCTCTTTTGCAACAGTGTCTTCCTCCTGTTGTACAGTTTGTTTATGGCAGGGGACCACCAGATTGGCTTCCTTAATTAGGAGTATAGCATCTTGGTTCTGTTTGGGATAGAACGATCCATGCACTTGTGTAAGTGCTTATAGAGTGCATTTGTGTAGGATTCAGCAGTTGTAACAGTATTGTCCATCTGCATGGGTGTCATGATGTTCACCACGTCTGTCTTAAGCATGAAGTTGGCTTTGTAGACATATTATACTGTGGTTCCCTTAATGGGGGGTGTGGTTGGGATGTGGCTATCACTGGTGTTCAGCTTATGGTCGGATCGGACCAACGAGTAGTTGACTTCAGGTGTGGAACACTGGTCACTCATGTTGGTAATGCCTAGGTCTAGGATATTGTTGCCCCTGGTGGGTGTGTGGATATGTTGATCCAGGGCATTGGTGTGTATGAATTCCAGAAAGCATTGAGCTAATGAGTTGGTACTCGAGTAGTTTTCTCAGTTAATGGTGGGGTAGATTCAGTGAGATTATGTGATGAGTGTGGTGTGGTGCGAATGTTACTTTCTTCACATGACTGTCAGGGTCAGGCTTGGTTGGAGAGAGCTTTACCTCCAGTTTGGCTAGATAAGTGCATCTCTCACAGGTTGTAGTGTTGGGTGGGAGGTGGAGAGGGTTGTCTGTGTACATGAGGCAATGTCTACATTGCCTCAAGATGTCCAGATTCATCAGATAGACAGGAGAGAACACTGGCAGCTGACCCTTGGACATGCCTGAATATAGAACTAATTTCCCCTAGATAAGTGAGGAAAGTGAGTACAAGAGCTATGTTACTCTAAACAAGTGAGAAAAGTATGTACAAAACCTGTTTAACTCTAGGTAATGAGGAAGATTGATTGCTATAGTAATTAGTAGCTTACGTAGTGCTTACAAGTTCTGAACAAGTGCTGAGCATGAACAAGCAATCCAGATAGGGTCTTGGATAATATAAACACACTGTCCCCCCCAACAGGTACACAATCATATATCCATGTACACCACAGAGCCCCTGTACCCACAACTATGCAGGTACAAGCTGCACTCAGGCTGCATGGGACCTGTACACATCACAGGTTGTATCATACACATATGGCAAAACAAGTTACTCTCCATGTACACATCATGTAAAACATAGCTCCATGTCAGGCTGTGTACACACTGAATGGTGCACACCAACAGGTATCACAACCCACAAAGGGGGAGACACCACTGATAATGGGAACTACTGCACTACTATCCTGCTGAGTCTGTTCTGAAAGGCCATAAACATTGATCAAATTATTTGATGTCAGCAGTACAGATGTAGATGACACTAAGGTTGATTTCACACTGCATATCATAACCTTGTCAGGTCACAGGACATCATCACCCATACTGTGTTCCACCTACACTCGGTATACTAGATGTGCATTCCTATGTCACAGGAGTGTTTTGCAATGGGACTGCTGGCAGAACCAACACTACAGAAGGTGTCTGAATAATACATGCTCATCACACCAGTGCCAGCTACAGTAAGACAGGGTTAATTAATTGTATTCCCCTCATTGTAGTCCATACCACACAGACAAACAGAAGGCATCTGCCTATTGAAGTATGCGAATGACTATGACCTAGGAGCAATAGCCGACTCAAGAGTGTTGTGGACAACATACAGAAGGGGCCACATTCTGACAGCTACATATTGCATTGTCACCCCTATGTTAATAACCCTGTACCCATGAACTACCACCTAGGCAGCGGTCAACATAATGGACACTGTGTGTAAGGGATGCAGCTGGGCAGTTCTCTTTCCTGTGATAGCCACGTCACCACACCTGTCAGGTAGTCATATGTGGCAACCCTAATAATGACAGGGTGCCATCCATGAATATAGAGATCATTGTTCAGCCATACACAACACTCAAGTGACCCATATCAGATCACATATTTCCTTTAAGGGGTATTGGTCATGGGCAGATGGCCTACACCAGCCTTCCCATTCCTCATCTCCACTATGTAGCATGATGCATACCCTGAATAAATCCATGTCCAACCCAGTGATGTTGGGCATGTTACACGTACACGTCCTGATCTCAAACACATACTTCACAGACATCCACCTTCCTAGTACTAGAATCACCACATGCTGGACAGATCCTTGTCCCATACACTTTACATAGTCCTGCCATACTATGCATTCCTGTCCAGCAAAGCTGCACATCGCTCCCCTCTCAGACATGGTGTGATGACCGCATGGTAAATGTATAATTAACCCCTGTGGATCAGTAATGTGGCACTGCTCCACCTGGCCCCAGAGACCCGCCTGTCAGCTACAGCCAGGTAACCTTTCATCCTAGATTCATACATGGCCCATGGCATATAGCCTACTAGTTGACTTTGACTGTACATGCTATAGTTGATATCCATCCCTGCAAATACCATCTGGCTAGCCAGTTTCCCATGTGTATCACATGTGCAACACAGGTGATACATGGCAGGACGTTGAATTGCTGTACAGTGCCGTGTAGATGTATATGGCAGAACACATACATGTAAAGCCTTATGTGAGCAAGTCTGCAGGGTCACAGGTCATGTCTGTTAAGGCAGTGTAAGTCTTTATATGTGACATATACACAGGATCAAGGCCAACTGCATTAATGTGGACACATCCAGCCATGTCCTGATAGGTAGGAACACCAGTACAGGCAAACAGACATGGAAACATCAAGACAGCATCCACATGGAGTATGAGCAATGTAATCAGGTGACACACACACATATATGGTGATACTATCCACTCACAATTGAGTGTCACATGTGTGTGACACAAACATGTCAGTGGTGTCAGTGTCATGTAGATTTGAAAATACAACTATTTAATTGTAATAAATGTGATACACATGTATGTTCAGCTGTAGCTCTGTATGTCTCTGTGAGTTACAGTGACCTCTCTCCATCATTATGTCTTCCAGATATGCCGCATGCAAGGCTACCCCCTTATACCCGCCTGGAGGATGAGGCCTTCATCCCATACCTACATGACAATCATGATATCCTGTTCAGCCATGTGTCACAGGATGCACAGTAGCAGGATGCCCTGTGGATGGAACTTTGCAGGAGGGTTAATGATGTGGGTGGCCACAACCGCACATACCAGCAGGTGCGCAGACACTGTACAGACCTCATTAGATGGGCAAAACAACGTGTGAATGCAATCACCAGGAAACAAGGTGCAACAGGTGGTGGAACACCAACCCAGCCCCCACTCACACATACCGAGGAGCTACTGGCCAACCTGGGGACACCTGCAGAACAACATCCACAAGCCTTAGCTGATATTGTGGAAGTGGGTGTCTCTCAACCACTGAGCCTGGAGTTGCTGTGTAAGTCAGTACTGCACCTATAACAACTATACTCCATATAGTTACATGTGTCACTGTACAATATGTAATGTAACATCATATGCAAGGCATATATACACACATGCCACATACTATAGTATGCTACTCTGTGTATGCACACATGTGCGTGCACCATAGTATAGTCTAATGTACTGATGTATGTGTTAACATGCACACTGCACCCTGTAGCCATCATACAGGTATGGATAATGCTCATACTGCTGTGTTACTCCTATTTAGGTACTTCTGGCATTCCGCTGCGACAGCAGCCCGTTGCAGGTGAGACTGTTATTATTTATCAGGCATCATAATGCACAGATCTATCTGCCATGTGGCCATTTACCACATGTACACATAATGTATGGTCCTGTCACAATATACAGGTCGGACCTGCAATTCATCACAATGCCTACCCATGTGCAACACTTACAAACTATGTGAATCACCTCACCGACATGAATCCTCACAAATTGTCATTGCCAGATGTGTGGACAGTTGTGCATACAATGGGGGAGGTGCTGTTCACTGTAGGGACATGTACTACAGATCAGAACTACACATGTGGGGAATACAAACAGTATTACACAGTGTGCTGGAGTATGGCCAGCCCACAGGATTCACTGGTGTGGATTATAGCCCTGCTATGAATGTCACACAATGTGATGTGCTATCTTGACATGTCCATGACATCTAGTGGCCTGGCTGCAACACTGTCTAACTAACCTGAAAACATATCCCACATACCTACCTTTGTATGTATAACCCTGTCATCAGTGGAGCATATGACATCTATGGGTGTATGTCATATGGGACAACACAGACATGTGAAATAGATGCCCGTCACAATAATTTAGCCAACACATGTACACACATGGCCATGGAGGATGGCCAGAGACATGAAGCAACACACACAGTAGATGTGATGTGCTAGTGCATACACCCTGTCGTACAATGGCTACACATGGTCCAAATATGGGCTTTGTGTAATGGTTGTATTGTAGATGTGGAACCCTAGACATCCTACAGGCCTGTGCACATCTTGTGTAGGCTTGACATCAATCCTCCACATACATCTTGAGGGTGTCACAACATGACAGCAGTCACCTGTACAGTATCCACATCAGCCCATAGATACAGTACATTCCCCTTGCTGTTGTTGGACATCAATGTCATACTTCCTCCTTGTGTGTGTGTGTGTGTGTGTGTGTGTGTGTGTGTGTGTGGCACACAGATGTCATGTGGGACATGGTGTACCGACGTGTTCGCCATGTCTGGCCATAGTTGCCAGGCAGCAGCAATATGATTGAAGATGTGCTGGGGTGTCATCCGCATACCCTTCAGTGACCTGTCACACATTCTACATCATGGTTTAGTATGTATACACCTCAGTGATGTGGGTCACATTCCACAGTATATATGTATTGTATCTGTGCACAGTCATGGCTATGAATAGCAATAGAGGCACCTCATGATTCCCTGCAATGACCATGCACATCAGCTAAATGTGCAGTATATCTATAGGGCAGACAGACAACACTGCACTGGGACACCATTACGCCACTGTATATTTGACATGACATCATTGTGTTAAACATGTATGCACGTCATTGCACATGTCAGCAGATCACATGTCATACTACATGTGATTGTCAAGGTCATATGCCACACACCAGGCAGGTGTACTGTTAACCTGTGCTAGTCTACATGGTCTAACACAGGGATGTATGCTAACTACTACTATGATTGTGTAATTTGCATGCCGTCTTCTATGACACATGCATGCTGTTGTGTGCAATCCAGGGATGTATGATAACTACCACTATTATTGTCTGCACTGCATGCCGTCTGCCCTATCACATGCATGCTGCATGCCTTCTGTCATATCACATGCATGTGTGTCTGTGTGTGTGTGTGTGTGTGTGTGTGTGTGTGTGTGTGTGTGTGTGTGTGTGTGTCTATTGTATAGATTGTAATGCACAGTTCTTGTCTGCCCTCACAGGTGATATAGGTGCATTGCCCTCCTGTGGTCCATCTGATGTTAGTGTCCCCACAGACTCTAGCAGTGATGATGAACATATGATTGAGGCACAGGCAGGGTTGTCAGGGGCTGAAACTGTGCCATTGGTTGCCATTCCAGCTACATCCCCCTCATCCCCGCACACAGATCCCATGCCTGCACATACCCCATCACCAGTGGCCATAGTGGAAGGTCAGTTGGCGTGTGGTAGCTTGGAACAGGAAATTGTGGGGGCTATGGAAGGTATGCCTGCACACCATGGTGTCAGCCAACTGACTGGCCCACACAGGCACATGGCCAGTGCTGCTCGTAGGAGGACCTCTGGTCAACATGCTCCTGCAAGACAGAGCGCAGCAGCTGGTGTCACCAGACACATGTTTCAGGCTGTAATGGAGGCACAGGAACGTGCTGAATGGCACAACAGAGAAGATCAGAGGTTTCAGAGGGCTATTGTCCATTCTTTAAACAATAACATCCAGGCAATGGTAAATGCTTAACAGTAGATTGCTGAAGCTTGGAATAGATGGTTGGGTGACATGGTTGGAGTCCTTGTCCGTGGCATGACAATCCACGAGCGTGAGCGGTCTGTGTTGGAACATCTCGTGGGAGTGAGGCATGGGGCATGTGGGCGTAGGCCTGCCACATCACCTGTTTCAGGTTTACGTGTACGAGCTACCTTACATGTCCGCTCCCATAGTAGTGGTAGCAGCAGCAGTGCATTTGGTGCTGTGCTGTCCACACCATGACACAGCAAGCCAAGTGCACATGGCCCAGGACGGTCCCAACAGGGACACGTTTCCAGTGGACAAGTGTCATCAGACAGTACCCAATCTGCACCTCTGCCTGGTAGTGCCCGTGCAACCCCTGGCAGGCACAGGTCACATGTCCGTGGCCGGACACCGTGAACTGTAAAACCTGGCCTGTACAGTCTGCAGCTGTCAATAATACCCCTGTGTAGGCCAGACACATGCCAAAACTGTGTGCATACATACACGCACACACTGGAAACATATGTGGGGCACCACAACACACACATGCATAACATCCACACACACCCAATTAGATCAAAGGCCCTAACCCACATACATGATGTCATCCAATGGTGCAGCCTAGGCCTCTGGCAAACATTATCACCCTGTGCATATGATGATGCCTGTGCCGCATCCCTGACATCCACACCATCGGTGCAGGGACATGCTCATATGGTCTGATGCACAGGGTGATCAGGCTAGGAAGATAAGTGTAATTTACAATTGTTGAGTACCATTGACAGGCAGCAGACATACCATGTGCTACAGGTGTACTATGCATTCTGTACTGTTAACAGTATATGTCTTGTGTAACAACAGTAACTGCATGTTTGTCATGATGTTCTGCTGTCCTCTTTCAGGTCTAATTGCACATGCCGGTGGATGTCAGTGTTTGCAGTTTGTGTCCCATATGTCAATGTGGACTACTCACAGGTATGTATGAATATACCAGTATGCACCGTGTAGCTGCCACATAACAGTGAGAATGTCCCACGTTCCAAACATGTCTACTGATCCAAGAGCATGATAGTTGTGTATTATGCTGCTGTGGTTACAGACATGACATCCATACTGGGTGACATCACAGGTACAGTTACATGGAGTGGTGAGGTAAGAGAGCGGTCTAGCTGATTACAAGGGTAGAGGCCAGTAGGAAGTGTGATGCCTCATTGGGAAGCAGTAATACACATTCCCATGACAGGATGCCAACACACAATTGCACCTACACACTCAGGTATTGACACACATGTATTCAGTGACACAGTAACACACCCACACACTGGCGGATTCACCGACACAGTAACACACACTCACACACAGTTGCTACTGTTGAGGTGAGGAACCTTGCCTATGTGCAAATCATCATTACAATACTGTGCAACTACATGATGTGCCACAGAGAATACACATGTATAGGTAGTCAGTATGGCCTAAGATCAGGGACATCAACACGAATAGTAGATTGCATCACCTGGATGGGGGGAGGAGACTAATCAGTTCAGGATGGTAACATACATCCTCACTCCAGGGACCAGACAGCCATACATACATACACACACACACACACACACACACACACACACACACACACATATACACACACTGTGGCATTCGGTATTGAATACACCTATGTCACGCACATACAGATACCTCACATGTGTGAGATACATGCCCCTGCCTATGTCTTGCTTTCTACATTGCAGTCTGTACAGATGTGTACACTAGTGTACAGGAGAGCGAGTAACAATTGAGATGTATTCCCCACCATATGTGACATATATGGACACACATGCAACCACACATGCTAGTACTGTGAGTCACCTGCCTAGCTCATGATATGTATGACAGACTTTTAGCAGTATTGCACATGTTACAAAGCGTACTGACACTTCCTTTGGCAACAGTGCTGATATATGCACACAGGACGTCTTAACTGTTAACAGGTGTCAAGTGATTTACCTTTGGTGTCACCCTGACCGCTGTCTAAATTGTGTGTTATGTCCTTCAATTAATGAAACCATTGCTTACCGGTTACACAGGTTATTGTAGGACTGCTTGTGACACACCTGTGAGCTGTATTCAGCAAACATCCATCTGCAAAGATGCCCCACCACTTAGTTATTTCCAGACATCTGTCCATACCTGAGGTACATCTTTCCGTACATTCAGCATATCACCATATACATTTGGCAATGTTGAGGCTGCATTGCAACTGCATGATGTACTAGGATACACGTCACCTGCATACATCAGCAACTGCACACGCATGGTATCTGAGCGCATACCACTACATGTACATGTGTGTAGGTCATACAATCCAGTCATTTGGGCATGTTTGTAGGCATTGCAATTGGTGGACATGTGTAATAACATACATGACACATGGACTGTTGTATGATATAACAGGTGTAATGGGTGACCGGTACAGAGGGAATGTTACCTCTGTCAACATTGATATCACACCTTATGTACTGTTAGCATTCAGCAGCCATGGACCTACATTCCATGTGCATGTGTGTAATGGCTGTAGCCACCTGTTTGCACAAAGGACAGCAACAGCTATGCTATTTACATGTATGTTGTTTTGTGTGCGTGCGTGTGTGTGTGTGTGTGTGTGTGTGTGTGTGTGTGTGTGTGTGTGTGTGTGTGTGTGTGTGTGTGTGTGTGTGGCATGTACATACCCAGGGCAGGTACATGTATGTCATATCCAAACATGAGGGTGTGTACTGGTGTACAGCAGCAGTTATATGCTAATGTTGTAAATAACTGAGGGCCCCTGGTATGTGTACAGCTGACCTGGTTACAGACAGTGGTATCATTGCATTGCATAACACATGATGCAACTGTGTCAGTACATGGGTACTCTCTACAGTTGATGTAGAGCTTAGTACAGTCCACGGGTCAAGGGTCACATGGTGGTGTACTCTTATATGTCCTACAACATGTATGGATGCATGTTGGTGGTCCAAGGGCATGGTGGTGTCTGAGGTTTACATCCTAAAATGCAGCATGTGACACTGTGTCCTGCACATGACTCATCTGTGATGCCTTTCGTGGGGGTACCAGTCAGTACATGCGAGTGGCCTCTATGTATGTGGGGACACCACCACCTGGAGTGGTCCATACCTGTGTTATGGCCCACATGTCTGGTTCTGAGGTATGTGGTAGTGCTATTCTGCACTACAGAGCCATCAGCCAAGTGTTCCTCACTGCACAGATGTCAGTACTCCCCATTGTTGGATCTACAGTGAGCAGCTGTGATTATGGATGCTACACATCTAGCACTGGTTAGCATAAGCATACAATGCAGTTGTCCTGTAGGTGTCAGGGTGTTACCCTGTGTTTAGGACATTTGCCTTGGAATGGCACAGTATGGGCGGATGCGACTTGGGTATTATCCCCACTCCCTTGAATCATGGATGCATGTGATATGTGTCAAAGGCCTATTTACTGTCAGTCATGTCATCCCAGAATGACAAACACTGGACAATCTCATACTTACAGCAGGACGTTGGCTGAATGTGTTGTTCAAGCAGTTGCCACCTCTAGCAAGGCTCATTGTGTTGGTCAAGCAGTTTCCACTCCTAGCAAGACATCACTGCGAGTGGTGATATTTTGCTTGGTATAGGATGGTACATCTAAGGTGATGGACAGCAGCAGACGTTGTGTAAAAGACCAGTGTCAGATATATGTAGAGCAGTGTTCCTGTTAACAATGACAAATACTAACACCAGAGCCCATTACAATGTGCTCTTTACATCTACCTGTAATAGCATGGCCACTGTGGCCTTCCGTGTTTAGAATCGGAGTGCATCCCAGACAGCCCTGTGCTACAAAGTGTATGAGCATGCCCAGTATAACCTCTTATGTAGATGGACACATAGTGCATTCCGAACAGCCCTGTGCTACTAAGTGTGTGAGTATTCCCAGTGACACCTTGTGTCGGTTATGTGCCTCTGTGTATGGGCATGGTTATTGTAACCCTGTATAGTGATAGTAGTCATCCATTCCACAGATGGGCATACTCCAGGTCAGGATGGATTCCTACTTTAAACACACAGGTTCAGAGGTATGTACATCTTAACTGCCAGCATTCCTGTTGATGTCTGCATTCCTAGAAGGTCATAATGACAGCCTTGAAATGTGTAGTCTGTGTGGCGCGACTCGTAACTATGTAGTATTGTAATAGTGATCTGTAAAAAGGCAAGTATTCCGTTCCCACCACTGGCGTGTGTGTGTGTGTGTGTGTGTGTGTGTGTGTGTGTGTGTGTGTGTGTGCATGTGTGTGTGTGTTTGTCTACATTTGCTAGAGGACTGAAAAATGCTTTTAGACTGCTCACACTCCATACAATTCTTATACCCACCTTTGGCATGGCTGATGATGTCACTCACCTACAAATACACCTCTGGGAGTGCTGTGCCCCAGTAATCTCGGTAGCATGTTCTATAACTGCGTAATGCTGTAGTGCAATAAAGTAGTTAGGTCGGTGTTCTAATCCCAGACATGCTGTGTGTGTGTGTGTGTGTGTGTGTGTGTGTGTGTGTGTGTGTGTGTGTTTGTCCCCATCTGCCTGAGGACTGAGTAATGCTTTTAGACTGCTCGCACTCCATACAATTCTTATACCCACCTTTGGCAGGGCTGATGATGTCACCAACCTACAAATACGCCTCTGGGAGTGCTGTGTCCCAGTAATCTCGGTAGCACATTTTGTAACTGCGTAATGCTGTAGTGTAATAAAGTAGTTAGGTCGGTGTTCTAATCCCAGACATGCCAAGTGTGTGTGCATGTGTGTGTGTGTGTGTTTGCCTGCATGAGACAAGTACAGTGCTTTGTAGAGAATGCACTCTCTGTACAAATCGCATGACCCACCTTTGTCATTCCTGCTGTTGTCACCCACCTAGGTATGCACCTGTAGGCGTGCCCCAACCCAGTATTCACCATAGTGCATGCTGTAAATGCATATTGCTGCAGTGTGATATGGCAGGGGTTTGTATACAGGATGTGGCAAGTGTTTGTTTGTCTGTCAGAGCCTGTGTAGAGGTGGTCGTGATTGTCTTACCATTGGACATGTTTGGGAGCGGATTTTGTAGTTTTCCTAAATGGTGTCCGTCTTATGACACATTGGCCACCTCACGGGGAGTGCAGCTGTCAAGTCAGCCACAGGACTGTGTTGGCAAGCCATACCCATACATCTGGCAAAAGGCCTGGTGTACAAAGTATGCAGCCCTACTAGTACCCAGTATATGTCCCGCACCCATGTGCCATGCACAAACAAACTTGCCTAGGATAACCCGCTATGTTGCTAGTACCATGCACATTGATGACAGATAGTAGGCATGGTGTGAATGCAGTGGCCTGCAGAGAACATGGCACCATGTACAGTGGTATAATAGGCACATATATGCGGACATTGTGCCTTCACTATGTTCCACACTGAGGGCCTGCAACATAAGCGATGCTATCAAATGTGATCCACAGAGGCTAGACAATGCTGTACACATGTGCCCTGTATGGACCCATGCCACTGACACCACGGAATACCTGTATCATACTATCAGTGCAGGTGCAGGGTCGACCTGCTCACTATAATATTACCCCTAGCTACCAAATAGGTGGCAATCCACTGAGCACAGAAGAAGTTATCAGGGACCTGGGGACCCAGGTTGATAGTAGTCTGTCATTCGACACCCATGTAGCTAAAGTAGTTAGGAAGACTTTCTACATTGCCCACCTTATCATGAAGGGATTCTCATCTAGATCAAGGGAGGTCATAGTCTCCCTTTACTCATCACTCATCAGACCAATGATTGAGTACAATGCCCCATTTGGGATGTATCTGACCCGACACCTGCAGCAGCTGGAGAGGCCACAAAAGTTCCTCACCAAAAGGATAAAGGGTCTCAAAAATCTGTCCTATGCTGCCCGACTGAAAGAACTCCAGCTCTATTCAGTCGCTACACGCTGCTCAGAGGTGACCTTTGCCTAACATACAAGGCCATGTCAAACCCAGATTTGATGAATATGCTTCACCTCAAAAATCTAGATCCATCAGAGCCACAAGGGCGGGAGACTTAAACCTCGACACGGCTATTAATAGGACGTGCTGGAGGGATAGATTCATTACCCAAAGACTCCCTATGCTGTGGAACAAAATCCCGGTACATGTGAGGCAGAGCACCTCGCTGGCCTTGTTCAAGAGAAATCTTGACCAATGGATGGGAGATCGCAGATATACCCCAGGGATTACCTCAGTGTCACTGCTCGACAGAGGCACAGCAAAATAATGGGTATAGTTCCCCATACTAAAGGGGTGGCGTAAGCCACAAAACGATGGGCTAGGCTTGTAAATGCCCTCGGGCAGATAGCCTAGTATAAACCTATGAACCTATGAACCTATAAGCAGGTTTCACCACACCAGGCCAGTATTGGCATATCGGGGGATAACAGGCTGTGTACACAACATGTGTCTGCCAAACCAGGTACACCTGTATATGTCACTGTACAGTATTGAGGGACATGCACATCCCAGGCAATGTCCATGTGAAGGACTATCAAACACAGACATGGCATGCATTGCAAAGCTATGGCCATACACATTGGTAACCAGGATGTCAGGCCAGATAATGTAGTACCCATCTGTGTGGGACATTGCAGACACTACACCCCTGCACTGCACACCATTGTTGGGTGATGCGATGCCAAGGATTACCCCTCACCCAGCCTTGTACAGCCATCTTGCACAGCCAACCACTACACACCCATGAAGCAATGCATCCCTGCATGCCAGTACTGGCACCTTGTGTCTGCGTGTGGGTTGTGATGCTCCCAACCACAGTCACTCCCAGTATAACCCTCATTGGCATACTAACAGATGTCAAGCACTTTTACATGCCCTAGCCCATAGAACCTCCAGATATCCCCTGTGGTGCATGTAGTCTTGTGCATTACTGCAGTCTGGCAAACTAGTTAGGTTGTGTATTTGTGGCCCTGGCAAAGGTGTCAATGCATGTCCATTAGAGATTGTGTTTGTGGTGACAATGGCATCCGTTCATGTGGACAGCCATGTGTGCCACACCTAATGTATGTCTACTATATCTCTGTTGCAGATGTCACTCACCTACACACATATATGTTCTTACAGCACAGCAACATGTCGCCTTTGTGGCACATGTAGTAACGTCATGCACATGTAATAGTAATGAGTTGTTAGTCAGGGGTTTGACCCCTGTACTGTTCGGCGTGTGGCAGATGATGCTTAGGGTTAAGTCTCCAAGCCCTTCCCTGGTGTACTTTGCCTGTCCCACCCACACACTCTCTGGTGGATGTGAAAAAGTATACCTGCACAGCAGCAGCATGTGTATTGTAAGTGACGGACATGGTCAGGTGATGGCCTCTGCACCTATTGAAGTCCTCCTCTAGCTGATTGCATGTGGTACAGCTGTGATGGTGTTCCCATAGCCATCTGCATGATAAACACAGTACACTATCTAGGGAAAACATGTTGTTATTTGGCCATGACAGCCTCTGTGAGTGGTACCTTGATGTGGTGTTCTGACACGGTATCACAGATTATATCTGGATGTACCTTAATCATTTTCCACAGTGGGAAATAGCCTAAAGACAGGAGGGTGATGTGTCACACATGACTACATTATGTAAGTGTAGCTATATTGCATTGAGACTACTGCCTGTTTAATATGTGTGTGGTAATGGCTATTCTGCATGTTTTAATACAGACATGGCAGTACTCTGTTCATGAGGGACCCCCATCTGTAGGGCCATCTGTGAACTGGTCAGTGTGTGCAACCATTTGTTTCCTGTGTTACACACTGAACACCCATTTGTGCACAGCAGAAGCATGGCGTGAGAATTGCAGACAGTGCATGATGATAGGGATGTGTTACTGCCATCACATCCCTGACTGGACTGACTGGGCATGTGTCCCATGAGACAGTGGTATGACAGACACTGTCTGGGGTTCACAGTGACAAGCCAATAATGGACAACTGTTCATAGCTGCGGTCACATGTCTACTACACATTGTACAAATGGCATGCAGTATATATGCATGTGTTGTGCTCCCTCTGCAAATGTATACCATCTGTTGTGTTTGGTTGATGGTGATATCTATGCATACTGTTGTAGGTAATCCTGTATGCTGTTGTGTTGGGTTGATGGTGTTATCTATGCATACTGTCGTAGGTAATCCTGTATGCTGTTGTGTCATATGTGGGTTTAAACTGCAACACCATAGGCTGAATGGGTTGGGAGGTCCTGGCAGAACCTCCTGTCCCACTTCAGCTGACCATGGCACTGGGCACTAGCACATTTGGGGCCCAGCCTTAGACATCAACCTCTGTTGGCTCTGCACCACCTTCTGGTGGTACCACCACTGAGGATGAAGCATGTCACCCCTGGGAGCGGGACCAGATAGGTACATGTCTGCTATTGTGCAGTCCTGGACATGTTGTGTTGGTGGCTCACTAAGGGGTTCTGAAGCCAGATACGCCAGCTCAAGGGCGGAGTGTCACATTTACAGGGTGATGCTGCCCCTACTGGACAGCCCCCAGCCCTGCCTCCTTTGCAGTTGTTTAGGTGCAGTGATAGTTGCCCATGGTTGGGGACCTCCATCCCACTGTTCCCATGGGCTTGTGAATGCCGAACACCCATCCCCGTCCGGGGTGTATTCCCCCCACATGTGTCATATACCAACCCTGTATGCTGTCTTTTCTGTGATCCTACCTATCCTCCATGGCCATACCTACACTCCTTCCCCTACATCCGACCCTCAACTATGGAAACAGAAGGCCAATCCGCTCCTAGGACAACATCTGCCCTATACATAGCTGTCCATTACACACACGTGCCCACTGGACACATGAAACCCTTGTAATATGCATCACGACATACTCCTGTTATCCTCACCCCTGTCCCTCAGGCACACGATCCTGGTATGCACATCACTCCTACATGGTCCAGGTACACGTGATGAAGATGACCCCATTGTACACACAACACTACCGGTCCCTCTATGGTTACCCCATTTACCTTTATCATGATGATGATGTTGCACACAGCACCTTGCAAAAGTACTGTTCACACATAATGATTGGACAGGTACTGTTGTGTTAATGTACATTACATGCACAGAGTGATGTATACGGCCAATGTACAACTATTTGCATGTATGAATGACACGTCTGTCTGAGGGAGTCTTGAGATCACATAGAGCAACACCACTACATAATATAAGCATTGCTGGTGTTTCCCATTTCATTCATTTGTAATGCTTTGTTGCCACATGGTATGTTCCTGATATATCTCTATATATGTATGTATGTACCTATATGCTGGACATAAACACTCACATATACATCTACATGATGGGATACATTCCTATACTGTTGAATAACTGTGCTGTATGATATGTTTGTGGTATTGTCCATTGTCTATATATCTGCCATGGCGTATTGGTAATTCACATTAGCTGTGTGCGCAGGGTCCTGGTTCCGACCCTTGCAAAGGACATTTATTTAGTTGCAGGGCAGAACAAGCCCATTGGATACGGAGGAAGTAAGGCACATTAAAGCAGTTGGGAGTGGGTGTGCATGGGTTTGTGCAGTGTTAAGCACTGCTGACCTCTGGTTACAGCTTCTTACACTCAGTTAGCCTCTACATTGCTTTACCAGTGCAATACTTGCATACTGGTAGCCAAACACGCTTACACCTGCTTGCTCCCGCACTTGCAAATGCACCGACATTGGTGCTTGCATTTGTCACTCTCACCCCTGGGTAGGAGTGAGGGCCACAATATTACCTTGTGATGCCTATTACATCGGACTACATGACTACAGTATCGGGAATGGCTGCCCATTAGGCGACGGCATGGCGTTCGACTGTACGGAATCAGTGGCCTGTCCAGTGAATTAATCATATTATTTGTGTGTTCCTCAACCAATCTGCTCCCACCTTGTGATGCCTATTACATCGAACTACATGACTACAGTATCTGGAATGGCTGCCCATTAGGTGACGACATGGCGTTCGACTGTACGGAATCAGTGACTTGTCCAGTGAATTAATCATATTATTTGTGTGTTCCTCATATAATCTGCTCCCACCTTGTGATGCCTATTACATCGGACTACATGACTACAGTATCGGTAATGGCTGCCCATTAGGCGACGGCATGGCGTTCGACTGTATGGAATCAGTGGCCTGTCCAGTGAATTAATCATATTATTTGTGTGTTCCTCATACAATCTGCTCCCATCTGGCAGATACATGGGAACCGAGACTCTTCAATACAGACAAGTAATTGGGTTTTGAGAGCCACTTCCATCGGCAGAGTCATGCTACTGTATACCTATTATAGGTTTGCCACCTTTTCAATTGGCCAAGGTGGGACTTTAGGGTTAACACCTGTCCCACTTTGCGAAGGACAGTCCCTCTTTAGGCAGTTGTGTGCTGCAAAAATAATCAAGACATAGTAAATGTCCTGATTACAGTACAATATTATATTCTAGGTTTCTTTAATAGTTGCATAAAACAGTTATTTTATATATGAAACTTCTATATGTTATGTGAAGTAGCATAAGTAATTCAAATGTTACTAGAATAAGCTTTTATTTGTGCAAATAAGTATAATTCTGTACTATGCACGGCTGTAGGTATGTTTTGTCCTGGAAAGTCTGACATTTCTACAGAACATGTCCCACTTTGGCCATTTGGAAAGGTGTCAACCCTATAGGACCTGTATGTAGAGATGTCAGATTTTGCAGGGCAACACATACCCACAGCCAGTAGAAAGGAGAGTACTTCACTGTTTTGCCTAAATAAAAGGTTATTTATGTAGCATTATAGTTGCTTACACTATTTCTTATAACATTTAGGTGTTTCAGATACAACATAATTGTTTTATGCAACTACTACAGACAATATAGGAAATATTTGCCCTAAATCACAGGACATTTGCCATAATTACATTTATTTTGCAGGACACAACTGCCCAAAGGGGAGTGTCCCTCGCAAAGGTGGACAGGTGGTAACCCCAACCCTATTATTCTATTATCTTTCTAAGGTAGTCGGCGGAACATGCGCTTTCTCTCACTAGCAGACCTCTCATACGAATGGGGAAGAATGAACACTGAATCAGGGACACTGTATAACAACCTCAGGGACACATTTAGAAGGTTGGTGCTATTAACCTGACACACTGACGGACCCAGAGCACATATGTATTCATACACATTGTCTGAGGTACATGCTGTTTATGACTCTTACATGTTGTCATTATTCATTACGTGTATTCAGCCACCTTTCCTCCTAATATCACTAGTTCTAGGAGGGTTTAGTTGGGACTGGGTTAGATTCTGATTCGTAATCATAGACTTCCCTGGTAATCGGGGACATTTCAGTGATATGGTCCCTATGTGTTCCCCAAATGGTTTACAGACTATCCAGTAGATGTGCTCTTAAGGTTTGGGAGGTATGGGTGTCTGCCATACCCACATTGGAATATTACTTACATCCACGGGACGGTCCTAATACATCTCTGCCAGCCAACAACTGCACGCCTAGGCCCATAATTGCATACCCATAGTTCCCCTACCTGCCACTCCTCTACAGCATTCATCCTTACTGAGGGCGCAGGTGGGGGTATGAACACACCCCTACACACTGCCCACTCTCCCCGTATCGGGACACATGTTGCATGTTGTGTCAACCCATGTGTTATCAGGCTTGCACAACCTACTGTTCCATGTACAGCTATATCCTGGTCGCAGCAATCTTTACTGGCCTTGGCTGGAAGAACAGAATTTTTGGTGTCCCACAAGGGACGTCGCTGTCCATGTTTAAAGTGTAGACCTTGTAGATCTCTCCCACTGGTAGTTTCCTGCCGGTGGTCTGGGAAGCAGTGGTGTATTTACCTTTATTGTATGTCTGTATGTATCACCGGCCTAGCTGGGGGGTGGGAGGTAGATGTTTGTTTATTGGACCTCCCACCACCCTATGCCCGGTCTGAACATATGTTACCCGTAACTGCTGTAACATAACCTAGGTATATACATGTGCATATTTACTGTAACATATATATTTATATATATATATATATATATATATATATATATATATATTTAAATTAATATATACAGATATATCTGCATATGTATGCATACATGTATATTCATATCTTGCTGTCTATATATATAT